>NC_047678.1:1156096-1263047 GCF_011762505.2 Arvicanthis niloticus | reverse complement strand
AGGAACCATGAGCTTGAGTTCAATAAGTAATATAATTTATTTGTGCTTTTAAGGCCTTCCAGGCCTTGTTCACTGCATACCATATCACCCTGAAATCAAATTTCCGCACTGTGCAAGCTGATTTTTATGGATTTGTGGGTCAGATAATCCCCAGGTCATCATAAAAATCCAAGCTAACTTGATTATTTCTGTAAGCCTCAGTCCCCCAGTAATATTGTTAGTGTCAAAGCTGCTTCTCAAAAGGGAAGTGGTTATCTGCTGAGAATAAGTGATTGGTTCCAAAATCTAAGAGCCTGTAATTGATTCACCTATGGCTATCTGCCAAAGAAAAGAGTAGCTTGCCTAATGTTCTGAAATTTGTTGCACAGCTTCTACTTTTCTGGGAACACTCAAATTCCAGCAGCCATTCTAGTTACCAAATAAGGATTATGTTGATTCTATTTTGCCCAAAGGATCACAAAGCCTTTGTTTTGTCCTTGATCAAATGAGACCAGATACAACACTGGAGAGGTCTTTACCTTCTCTGTACTTCTGGACCCCCGACATTTTACTAAAAAAGAAGCTTTTGAACAATTAGACACAGAAGCTGGAATCAGTAGTCCACTTGGTTAAACAAAAAATAATCCACATTCATTCTACCAGACTCTTCTGTCTTCTGCAAAAATTACTTAAGCCAAGTTAATTCAAGATTTGGTTAAAATGACTATCTATCCACATGCCTTTCAAGTACTAGATGGTGGTGCTAATCTTTGCAGTCACTCCATGAATTCAGTATGGCACTGGGGCTGCTATTTTCCTTAGAAGAAATCTTTCTAGTACTTTTCACTTGAACTTTTCCATTATAAATATCTTTGCACTGTTCAGGGGCCAGTTTGAGGATTCACTTGAACTCTGGGTGTATCTACCTATTCTAATTATGCATTGCGGATCTGGGATCTTAGCCACAGAAATGTAGTATAGGAACAGATAGGCTCACTGTGCAATGGACATGACCTAAAATTGATCACCTAGATTCTATGAGCCTTTTCATATCTTATGGACCTTTAGTGGAGTTAGTTTAGTGCAAAGGCGGTGTCCAATAGTTCCTAGGATACTAAAGTATTTCCTTTTCCTAATTTACAGTTTCTCTGGTAAAAGATCATATGTTTCTTTTGGAAAGGCTGGGAGGAAGATTAATAGTATAAATTTGGGGCAGTAGACTGAGGCCTCTTTTACATGGATACAACCTCCCTTCTATTCAAACTCTTCTTTGCCTAGTACCTAGTTCAGTCTGTTTTATGACTAACATTAGGATTTTATTCAATTGACCCCAAAATCCTATTACACAATTTACATAAGAATGTACTAGTCTTCCTGTTTTATTCTAGAAACAGCATAATCAACTAGGTCATATCACAGGTCCCTGTATTCTTTGCTTTGACTCTACTGCCCACTGAAGTAACCATACATACTCTGACTTTGGTTATTAAATATAATTCCTGGATCTGTGCCATTCTAAGACTCAGTTACCCCATTTACATTTATATTTCCAAATCCAACCCCCACTGTAATGATGGCCTGTTAGAAAAAGCTATCATGTAGCTATTTGAGAATGTTAAGGAATTCTGCATAACCTTATTTCTCACAGTCATATCTGAAGCTATGTTTCTGAATTCAATGTGAGTAATAGGCCTTACATGAATCATCTATTCTAACATTCAGATCTTAATAAGTGTATAAATCTACTCTTCTATACAAAACCAAGGCAAATCTGACACAACTGTTTGTGGGCCATCTTTAATTCCATGTTCAACACTTCAGCTTCACTAAACAGTTAAGGTTCTTTCTAATCCTCTGTGCAACTTTAAATTAAAATCTCTTTAGTGAATCCATACAAATAAATTTTGCCATATCTAACTTTATGTCTCTGTAATACCTCATGTTGGAAGGATTTTTGACTCAGAAGTAGTTAAGTCTATATATATTACTTTTGTCCATTTGGCTTCTCTACTAAGTACATATATCAAATATCTGGACATATTGTGAGCCCATAGAGTTAACTATTTATAAATACCACCTGAACTAATTATGATTTATATTATTTTATCATTATTTTATATTATATATAATTAGTACACATATTTATTATACATAATTATATAGTGTATAATTATATATTACAATAATTAATATAATTTATTATATAAACAAGATAGTTATTAATTAATTACCACAAATTAAATAAAAATTACAAATAAATAATGACTAAATTTAACTTTTACCATTTAGTTGAAAGTATATTAGATTTTGTAATGTGGTAAATGTTTACTGTGATATTGTGCTCAGTATTTGATACTCATTTCTAATTTCTCGTGGAATATCCATCAGATCAACCTTAAAGCTAAGCATACTGAGGAATCAGATTGGTAAACCATTTGTTGGAGCTTAGGCTCAAACAGCTTGGCAAACAGATTTAGTACTCAAACCCAATTTCTTTGATATCATCTAAAATTTTTACTGTATTTTTACTGTCTGTATATTAGTCATAGATACCAGCTAGGGTTTGCAAAACTGAAGCCTAGAAGCATTTATGGATATCTGTAATTTAGATCTTTGCTAAGTAGTCAAAATGGATAAAATGTTTCATTTGGAAAAGGCCATTAAGAACCATGTAGAAAATCTATTATTGGAAAACACTCACAGTGGTCATTGTTGTAGCATCTTGGCTGAACAAAATTAATGTCTTCCTTTATTGGTAAATTAGATGTAATATGATCAAGTGTGCAAGGACAGTCACATAGAGGTCATGTGCTTTGTGGGATTGTCAGTGATGGTAAGATTTTAATAAACAAAGAAATGGGATGGAGGGAAGATGGTGGAGCCAAGAATAAGCAAAGTGAAGCAGTCACATCCTATCAACACTCTGTAAGACAGCTGGAAAGTTCAAGTGTGGAGCTGTGTCTGTGATCCCTGCAACCTATGTAACACATGCGGAAAGGAAAAAGAGCACAGCGATCAGTCACAAAAAAATTTTATGACCAGATGAATAACTCTGATATTAATTCTAAGTCTTAGTGGTTTCTAACACACACACACACACACACACACACACACACACACACACACACACACACACAATTTTTTTTTATACAATAGAGTCTGATTATGGTTTTCCTCATCCATCTCTTCTCAGATCCTACCCACTTCCCCACCCACTCAAATCCATATACCTTACTTTCTCTTTCTAAATAGAAAAAAAGGTATATAATGATAATGAAATGATGATGATGATGATAATAATGTAATGAAATGATAATTAATAATATAAGTATGGGATCACTCCAATTCTTTATGAGGGCATTTAATGCTATGAATTTTCTTCTTAGCACTTTTCATTGTGTCCCATAAGTTTGAATATGCTGTGTCTTTATTTTAATTGAATTCTAGAAAGTCTTTGATTTCTTTCTTTATTTCTCCCCTGGACAAGTTATCATTGAGTGGAGAGTTGTTCAGTTTCCATGAGTATATTGGCTTTCTGTTGTTTTAGTATTTATTGAACTCTAGACTTAGTCCATAATATGATAGGATGCATGGGATTATTTCAATCTTCTTGTATAGGCTAAGGCTTGTTTTATAACCAATTGTATGGTCAAGTTTAGAGAAAATACTGTGAGGTGCTGAGAAGAAGGTATATTCTTATGTTTTAGGGTGAAATGTTCTGCATATATCTATTAAATGCGTTTGGTTCATAACTTATATTAGTTTCCTTGTGTCTCTGTTTTGTTTCTATTTCAATGACCTTTCATCAAGTGAAGTGGTGTGTGAAAGTATCCCACTATTATTTATGAGGTTGCATTGTGGGTGTTTGAATTTTAGAAAAGTTTCCTTTATGAATGTGAGTGCCCTGCTTTTGGGGTATAAATGTTTAGAATTGAGACTTCATCTTGGTGGATATTTCCTTTAATACAATATGAAATGTCCTTCCCTGTCTCATTTGATAACTTTTGGTTGAAAGTCTATTTATTGGGAATTATAGATGGCAACTCAGGTTGGGTTCTTGGACCGATTTGCTTGGAGACTTTTTCTAGCCTTTAACTTTGAGGCAGTTTATCTTTGTCATTGAGGTGTGTTTCTTGTATGCAGAAAAATGCTGATCTTGCTTGCTTGAATTCCACCTAGAAGGGGAAGAAAAAATTCTGGGAGACAGAGGGAGTGAGGTCAGGTAGAAGAGGGGAGGGAGAAGAGAATAGGGGAAACAGGATCAGGTATGGGGCTCAGGGCAGGAGATAAGCCCAGAGGGCCAGAACAATGAGTGTAACTATTTAGCCTCAGAAGGTGGGAGGTGGGGAGACCCTCTAGAAAGTACCAGAGACCTGAGAACTGAGAGACCCTCAAGACTCAATGGGAATGATCTTAGATGAAATGCCAACACTGAGGAGAGGGAACTTGAAGAGTCCACCTTCAGTAGGATCTCAAGAGGAGGATGGGGTTACCAAGCACAATCAAATTTCTGACCTAGAAATGTTTCTGTCTTAAAAAACTGCAGGACAAAAATGAAGAAGAGACTGAAGGAAAATCAGTCCAGTGACTGGCCCAAGTGGGGATCTATCTCATGTGGAGACACCACACCCTGACACTTTTACTGATGCTATGGTGTTCTTACAGACAGGAGCCTAGCATGGTTGTCCTCTGAGAGGCCCAATCAGCAGCTGACTGGGACATGCAGATACTTACACCCAACACTGGACTGAAATCAGGACCCCTATTGTTGAGTTAGGAGAAGGATTGAAGAAGTGGAAGAGTAAGGTAACCCCATAGGAAGACCAACAGTCTCAACTAACCTAGACTCCTACACTAAACTCATACACTAAACCACCAACCAGGTGGCATACAGGAGCTTGTCTGAGGCCCCTGACATATATATCGCAGAGGACTTCCTGGCCTCGCCTCAGTGGGGATGTTTTCCCTAACCCTTGAGAGACTTGAGGCCCCAGGGAAGGGGAAGGTCTGGGGGAGGAGGGAAATTCAGAGACAGGGGGAGGAAGAATGAAATGAGGAACTGTGAGGGGAAACTGGGGGGAGGGCAAAGGCTGGATTGTAAATAATAATAATAATAATAATAATAATAATAATAATAATAATAATAACAACAAACCAAAATAAGACTAAACAAATGAACAATAAAAGAACCAAATAAAAAAGAACAAGAAACATATAAATGTGAGAGACACACATTTACAAATATAGAAACCCCATAAAAACATAAAATCAAAACAATATTATATACAAAAATTTCTATAAGAGTAAAAAATGCCCAGGAAAGCATCGTAAAACAAAACACCTCCAAAAATACCATTGAGTTCATTTTGTGTTAGACAGTACCTCTGCTGGGCATGGAACCTGCCCTTATGTGCAGTTTGTATATCCAGTGAGACCCCTTTTGTGAAGTCTAATTTTTCCTTTGGGAATGGTTATCACTTGGGGATACTTTCTGCATTAGGGATGAGAGTTTGTGTCTACTTCTCCTCTGAGTACTGGTATCCCATCTGATTAGACCTGTGCAGGTCATGTGCATTCTGCCACAGTCTCTGTGAGATCATGTGTGCTTCAGTCCTGCTGGGTTTAGAAGGTTTTATTTCCTTGCTATTTTCCACAATCATTGCCTTTCTAATCCTTCTACCTCATCTTTACAAAGTTCCCAGAGCCCTCAGAATGGGATTTGATGGAGATATCCCATCTTGGAACAACATTTTCCAGTAGAAGAAAATAAAAACCAGAGAGAATTTCAAATAACCGATCTCAGACACAGACATGCAACAAAATCACTTGGAAATGGATAATCTGTATTCAACTAGAATTAGAATATGTTAAAATGGTGCTCAAAAGAAAGATAATAAAGTGACCCCCACCTTCTCCATACATTAGGCTTCTGGGAGGCAAATGGGAGATTAGAAGTAGGAGGTATTAGGAACCTCAGAAAAGGCTGTTCTAGAGTAGAATACCATGGAGATACAAATGAGAACTATCAGTGGCAACAAGTGCCTAAGATGAAACTGGTTTGGCATATTTTTACAGGCATAGCTGCCCATCATCTTGGCTTATATAAGAGTTGTTAAGCCAGGACACCTCTGGAAATGTGGAATCTAATATTTTAGAGATTCAAATTTGGTACATTTTAGTTTGGAACCATTAATCACAGTACTACTGTTTAATATGGGTATAGATGTTAAAATTTTACATACATTAGTTAAACTATTAAGTAGTAGTTAATGAGGCAGTACGAAACCAATACTTTCAACCAGAATTGTTTTTTAACCAGACCAGATTAATTAGATTTCTTCATTTGTGGAAGGCCCCTACAGTTACTGAAATAACCTAGGCATTTACTGATTTTTTTTATTATATGCGAGAGACACAAACTAGAGTTTTAATTTAAGTATTTAAATGTATAATGGTGTATAATGGTGGTGTTAACTGCTGGTAGGGGTAGCTGAGTATGCAAAATACTCATTAGCTTTATGTCATCCTCCATTTCAAACCTCTTGAAATTCTACATTCCTGAATCCAACTTAGACCTTATGTTCACTAATCTAGCTTAAAAACTTTTGTTTGGTCTTGGTTTTTCAAAGTCCATTTTGAACAGTTGAATGAAATCAGCCCTTAACAAGATGTTCAAGGGCAAGTAAATAGGAAATGGTTGGGTCACCTAACTTAATAGGCCTTAATAGGTCTTAATGAGATGAGATGGGACTCCATTAAAAGCTTAAGATACCTGAGGAAGTTTAACTGAATATTCTTGTTATATTCATAAAAGAAGTTTCTGCTTTTTTTTTTCTTTCAGGTTTTGATACTGTGAAGCTTAATTCAAGCTGTGCATTCAGAGTTCTACCCGGAGTCTATAAATAGGCCCAGTAATAATTCAGATGAATATAAATATAAAGGAATGCAGAGAAAGCCATTTTAAAGACTCAGTACAAGTCTAGTTAGTCTTTAAAATCTTTCATTTCTGAGGACTATCTTGAGACATCACTGTAAGTAGTCACCACCATAGCCCAAAGTAAAAAATGTCCCTGATTATAAAGTGGCTTGATAATAGTAGATGAACTAAAGTATGCAAGATAACCTGGACGTTCTAGTTGTTTACTTCTGTGAAATAAATTATTGGTAGGCTGTGTGACACCCCTCACAAATATCTTGAACTCTGTGGGCCAATAATTTGGACAGTAATTTCCTGGCTGTTTTGGGCTTATGTTCCACAAATCAGTTGCTGTTAGATGAGGTGGAGCATGAAACTGGAGCAGGATGTGGTACCCACTAGAAATGCACCATGTTGTGTCACTCTGGTACGGGCTCTTGCCTAGACTATTTTGGGATTCCTCACAGCATGACAGGCTCAGGGAATTTTAGCTGCTTTTGCTGCACTTGTCTATCCAGTGAGTCCTTAATAAGCAACAAGCAGAAAATACACTGTAGAAATGATAAAGCTTTTGAAGTCCTGTCACACGGCTTCCACCATTTCAACTGATTGTCAGTAAGACCAAAACTTCTAACATATTTACAATCATGTCTCCTCTTTCTGTTCTTCTTTTGTGTGTGTCTGTGTGTGACCATCTGTGAACTGACAAAAGAATAAAAATACTTGTGTAATCCAGGTGCAGAATGGCTTCTCCTGGAAGTATAAGACAGGGTGAATATTTGCACCTAGATTTCTGAGGCTGGCCTGGACAACATATAGACCTGTATTTCACAAAAATAAAGACAATATCTCATATGTATACTGGTGTCTAAACAGTCACATGACTGAGATATATGGCCAAATGTTTAAAAGCTAGAAAGATCAATATTGATGTGTTCTTGAGTATCTGAGAGTCTCTTGGGGCTACCATTTATATATTATAACTCTATTTAAGTCTTGGTTAGGTGACAAAAATCACTTTATATTTCTACTTATTTAAATGACTTGAAATATCCAAAGAGAAAAAAAAATAGAATGTTTTTAAAAATTGAAAAGCAGATCCTTGGTAGACATTAAATATTTTTAATGAGAAAATCAATAAAAAAAACCACTTGGTGATTTAGACTGCTTATAAAGCAGGGCGGGGTTCAACTAGTGAGTTAAAGCATTGCCAAGAACATTCTTTTATTCTTTGGAAGCCACGTTGTTACAGTTTTTTCATATATGAATAGCATATAAGAAAGAAAAATCCTTCTAGTTCAATTGAGCCTCCCTAGTTGAAAGTGTACTAAAAGTTCTAACAGGCAAGGCAGGTTCTAAATGGCAAGGCTTTCCTAAGTTCTTCCTAAGGCCACTTGTGAGTATGCTCTCGGGTGGAGGAACCTCCATCAACCTTTTATTTTGAACTAAACCAACTGAGAAGGGTGTGAACAAGTGGCTGGTGGAGACAGCAGCATGAACATTCAAGACTGTATCCAGAACATGTGGGGTGTCTGAGAACCGCTTTCTCAGAATTGCTGGAAATTTACTGTCCCTAGATCTTTCCAGAAATGCTTTCTGGGTATATCAGCGAGTTATCCAATAGAGTAGACTTCTCTATGTCTTCATTTAAAAAATAAGAAGTAAAAAAAAAACCAACCTTATATTAACTGTTTTTTACTTTCATTCTAGGAGTGAATTTTATTTGAGTGGGTTAAGCAGAGCTGGTTTGCAGTTGCTTGGCTGTGCACACATCTGTGTTCTTCACAACATCTAACCTCTTAGAATTACACTCTACTTCAATGTCTGTTTCTTTTCTTTTTTTCCAACTCGTTCTCCACGGGCATCCTGTTTAACAGACAACTCTTCACTTCACTTTGAACTGCTAAAGCAACCCCCCCCCCCCCAATCCCGGGCCATGATTGGCTCAGCACCCTCTTTCCTTTCCATGCAGTTTTTACTTTTCTCAAAGTTCTGTCTCTCATTTAGTTGAAACTTTTCTTTATTATTTTCTTAGTTTTATTCTAAAGTATTTCATAGTATGTGTTAAAATCTGATTCTCAGAAACTTCGGTTGGGAAACTTTCTTTTATTTTTGCCCTCCTGTCTTCTGTTTCCATGGAAACAGATTAAGTGATCTTCTTTTTCCCCTGAACCTTTGCTTCTCTGCTCAGGCATAACAGAACTTTGAATTTCATCTCTGTATAATAGTAATCAAATTATATTTTTTTGCCTGGAAATCCTGAATACAGAATCCTTGACATATTCACATTGCTTAGAACCTTCAGGAAGATGGTTTACATAGCACACCACTTTATATTTGGATTTATATCTGGGTAACTTGGAAAGTCCTAGTTCACAAATATTTTCTGTAAATGATCAGACAGCAAATAGTACTGGTAGCACTTTCTGCTGTCTATTTGTGAAGTCCTACATGTCACATGGCAGTCACTCTGATCATGGCATATGCATCTCTGATCATAGCAGCTCTGATCATAGCCATGAAAGCAGCCGAGCCCTAGTTCATCAACGGGTTATAATTTATTGATGTCTGGTTTGAGGTACTACAACTCATAAGAATAAATTATCTGTATATTTTTAAAAATATTTCAGTTTTGTAGAAAGAAAAAAATGAAATTAAACATATAACTGTAGAACCAAGAGGTCGGAAGGAGACACTGAACATTTGGTGTATGTGTTAAGCAGATTAAATAGAACAAATAAATGCAAAAAACTGAAACTTTATTAATTAATTCTATAATTATGACAACATTTACTTTATGTATGACTACCTGAATAAATCTTTGTGGAGATTATGTGAGAAGGTATAGTGTATGATTTATTGTAGAAAGAGAGTGACAGAAGCCATGGGAAAAACACTTACAGACAAGTGGTACATATATTACTGTGTTCTAAAACAAAAACTAAACCAATAGTGATTAATTCATGTTGAGATGTTTTTCAACCAGTCTACCATCCAGAGTTATTTATTTAATTTTCACTTATAGTAGGGAATTAAACTAATGAAAATTCCTAAACAAATAATTTCCTTAAGGTGTCACACACTGAGATCACTTACTCAGCTCTGACTCAGTTTACCAAGCATAACTATATTCAAACTCAGAGTGGAGTGATTAAAAACAGTTTTCTAAAATATGCCATTTTCCAGTATTAATGGTTATCCCCGAAACCAAGCTGACTTCAGAAGGATGAAAAGACAACTGATCATGCCAGCCAGCTCTACACAGCAAGACAAAGACTTGCTGTGTAGAGCATGCAGGCTTGAAACTTGCTGCAGTCCCCTCTTTCTGCTTCCTCCTGAGTGTGAGCGTTACTGATTCACTTTCTAGTATATCTCATTTTTTCTTTGGTCTTTGGAATGGGGACCATCCTTGGCTCTGTTGTAAATATGAGGTCTTTGCCTTTACATTTCATCTTCTTCCATGGTTGTTTATTGGCTTAGAATATTTCAAACCTTTAGTTAAGCTTTTCAGAGAGCAAACTATATTCTGGTTATGCTTTTCAATACAATGATTGTTTTGTACAATATTTCATGTATCTGCATGATAAAATATTTCTTTAAAATCAGAAATATTATTTTTTAAAATAAAATTAAGGACAATTAAAAAGGAAAAAAAAAAGGAAGCAGGTAGAGCAACCCATCGGGTTTCAGCCAATAAAACTCCTCCATGGCCTCTGTATCAGCTCCTTCCCTCTAGGTTCTGGCCATGTTTGATCTCCTGTCCTGATTTCTTTAGTGATGAACTATAATGTGGAAATATTTAAACTAACAAGCACTTTCCTCTGCATTTGCTTTGGTAATGGGGTGTTTCATCACAGCAATAATAACTCTTGCAAACTCCTCTTTTAGATAATGATTCCTGGATAATAAAACCTATGATGAGAGAGTTAATGTATAGATTCACATATAATAAGCACTATATAGTTAAATTGTAATTTTTCAGCTATATATAATAGATAATAAATCATATTATACTGTCTTTAAAGATATATGTATAATAGAAAAATCACATTTTACATTTTATATGATAAGACAAAAAAGGATTTCACCCTGTACTTATCATGAACTTACAAAACACTATGTTCTAAGATCTGTAATTTGAGTTAAGTGGAAATTTTAGCTGGTATTCTTCCTCTTACTGGCCTGGTAAGATCTTTAGTGAAGACGACTTTTATAAAATAAAATTAACTATTACAACCAAAATATGAGTATAATTATAAAGAATTGTGATTTTTTATATTTTTATATTTTATATTTTTTATATTTCTCCTCCTCCTCATCCTCTTCCTCATTCTCCTCCTCCTCACTTTTTTCCTTAAAATTGAGTTCAGAATCTAGGCAAGAAATTCTGGTTACTGTCACAGAGAATTGTAAGCATATATTGTCATGCGCACATGCGCACATCGCACATCGTGCACGAGTGTGTGCGTGCACACACACACACATACACACACACACACACAAATAGTTCTTTAAACTATTTGGGTCCTTTGGAAATGTATATATTGATTTATGATGAAACAAGGTATGGGCACAGCTCGGGATAGAATATTTAACTATACCAATTATGGTGAGACGAAGTCATTTCTATTTCCCAAATGATTTTTTAAATATGTCTTAAACTTGACATGATTATATGTGCCTATATAATCTCAGCTGCTCAGAAATTGAGGAGGATTGTTTGAGTCATAGGTTGGAGAACAGCCAACAGATCCCCATCTCTGGCTCAAAAACGGAGGATAAACTCATAGTATAGGGCAAACGCAAATGAAATTCAGTGCATTTTATGTGAAAAGAGAGTAATCAGACGACTACTTTCCAAACAGTGTAACTCTCATTTCAATCATACTTACATTTGACCACTTTGTTAATGATAAAGATAAATGGAAAGCTTTGCCTTTAACATTGACCTTACATACTTCAGTTTAGCATTGCCCTCATTAATCAAGTAGAAAAGCCAACATAGTGTGGCTTGGAAGATTTTGGGTTTTGCTGCAACACTGGATATGGCTGCAGCAGATTGCTTTAGTTTTTGTATGGTCTTTGAGCATCACTGGGTGATTCATTTCCAGATGGAAACATGGGCTAAAAAACTCCGGTTCTGAGATGAGCAATAATGGAGTATATTCTTCTGAATTGGGGGAAGGTCATAATATCTGGATTTAAATGAAACCACAGGAGAAGAGGTCACATAGGACATAGTACAATTAAGCCATCTATGTGGTTATCAGCTTCTATGAACATTTCATCTTCTACTTTGATTTACCAGAAGAGTTTGTTTTGTAAAACTGAAAAGGGAATGGCAGGATATGTTGAGCAAGTTCTTTTTCAGTACAGAAAATTTAATACTTCAAATGTCCAAACCATTACAAAGTGTAAACAAGCATGTTCCTCTGAAGAAATAAACAACCCAGATGACGTCAAGCGTGTGTAATTTATAGAGGTCACATTGTATATCACATGCATATGAAAGAATCATTTATATAGTTAAATTGTGGCATGATATGTGGAAAGCAGCACATCTAGAAACCTATGCACATTCTGATTTATATGCAACTGTATAAATGTATTTTTTCTGATAAAAACAATAATATGAATTTGATTGTAAATAATTTGTTATTACCTACATGCATTTTTCACAATGAGCATAGGACATTCTCAATATTTTTTTATTAAAATCAATTTAAATCTCAAAGTGCTCATGCCATTGACTCCTTGAGGCTGTGTTCCTACATCTTGAATCCCCTTAGTAGTCCTTAATGATGTCACTCTTCTCTTCATTGCAAAACACAAGACAAGGCAGTGTTTTCAGGTAGCAGTACCCTAGCCGTCAATACAGTTGCTTCTGTAATGCCTACTGTGTGCTGCCAGCAATCTCAACACCAATGGCAATTTGTTCCCCACTTGACCCCCAGTCACTGTAGCTACTGCAATGCAAAGTAAGACTACAATTTTATCGCTGTGTCACAGCTCTCCCCAACTTTATCTCAGGTTCTAATTCGTACTTTGATGTAGAATATTGCCCCATGGAGTAGTTGTCTAAAGACACCATCTTTGAGACAGACAGAGAGAATGGAGCCTCATGAAATTCCCTGAATAAAGAATTGTTAGTGAAGACTAATCAAATTCTGTGAGACTTATAAGTATTACTTATATAAGTATGTATAAGTGTTATTTTGCTTGTCATTTTGAGTTCATAGATACTTTGAAAAGTAGCAAAAGCAATTCTTTGGAAGCTTTTGACTGACACTTGCTATTTAATTTATCTTTTTGCTTTTATCTTTGAGTGTTTAAACAGAGGAGTTATAGAAAATTGCTGTTGAATGTGTGAATTTCATTCTTTAGTCAATAATTAAGGTGTATTTGTCTTCCTAGCTGGAGGAAGACAGTTGTAAGAATGTATAGTGTACACACACACACACACACACACACACACACACACAAACACACACGTAAACTTTATTCAAATACTTATATCCATAGTTATGTATTTTAAATGTATTTTATTTAACTGTTTTATGGTGATATCCAAACAGAACAGATGGATAAGATATATCAATATTTAGTCAAATACTGCCACCTCACAGAATTCTTTATTGCATTAGAAATATGAATTATGTCCATGAACCTTCTACACATGATTGGCAAGAGTAATCTATGATACTATTTAAAAACTAATTTTGTATTAAGAGTGTCTATGTTAGTTTTTCACTATTGTGACAAAATACATGCAATGATATATAAGGAAGAAAGATTTATTTTAGCTTGTGATTTCATAGATTCTGGGCATGGTCACATGATTTGATGATTGCACACAGGAGCTATCAAGGTCTAAGGTAAGTTATGAACATACTTTGGTACATTTTGGTAGAGCAAAAGTGCTTACCTGTGACAGCCAGAAACCAAGGAGCAAAAGATGAAATGGCCAGGATTTTAAGATACAACTCAATATTGCCAGTTTCTTTATACAAGCCTCATTTCCTGAAGTATTTACCATTCTTAAAACACCACCAGCTGGGAACCAAGACTTCAACACACAAACTTTCAAATGTAAACGGCAACAATGCTGATCACCACACTACTTTGCATCCTCTTCCTTATAATCACCTGTTTTATCATGTATCCTATAGAGAAAAACAAACTACTCAGGCCAATGCCAAGGCTATTTATTGTCCTTCATAAACTGATCAGTCCCTATTGCTGAAGACAACATGCATATCTCATTGAACATGGAAAATTCCAGCTGGTGCCTAACCAGAGCCTTTACAGCTATTGACTCATGTTACGAGAACGCACTCTTCTTTATACCAGAAAAAGGTAAACACTAACCCTGCTAAAAACTATTGGATATATATTGAAGAACTGCCTGCATGGTACACTGGTACATTAGTGGGACTAAAGTTGTGGGTGAAACCAACCACCAAATAAGGCCCACTTCATAAGATAGAACCCATGCTGAACAGTGGTCAGATGGACAGAAATCTGAGACTAGATAAGACATGGGACTAGAAGAAAACCCAATATTATTGTTCTGCTAAAGAAATATAGCAATAAAGTAACTCCTAATGACATTCTGCTACTATACATTAGTGTCTCACTTAAGATTAATTTAAATCATTGACCACACTTAGTGGATAATGAATATGCTTAATGATATGCTGAAAAGAACAACTATAATTTCATAACAGTATTTCTTCTGCTAGACTTAAGAAAATTAATTACCAGAACAATGAGAAAAATACCCTGTAATAAACAAGTATGTTTTGCCAAGGAGACCTTAAATTAGAGCCGTCAACCATGCACAAGCATGTGGTATCAAATTTCCACTGCTATGAGTGACAGATATTCCAAAGCCTTGTAACAATTTTCTAAGTCAAGCTTGAAGGCACTTCAGAGAGTAAATATTCAATCTGCTGTTTTCCACAAATTTAGTGTTGTTCTGGGGCAACTTTAAATAAGTATGGCTATTTTGTCATAATTAACATGTGTTAAGTATGAGAAATTTATTTCTTGTCTTAAAATGGGAAAAATGGAGAAATTAATTAGAGACTAGAAACAAAGGATGGAGGTGAGAGAAATAAATAGTACTAAGGATGTTTGGAAAAGACACAGGGAAACCTATTATTTTATGTTTACCTAAATATTTATACATAAAGATTAGATAATTTATTTGTTAATATATGCTAAATGGAGTTACTCCACATGGGGTAATAACCCCCCAACCAGAGCCATCGACTGACAAAAACCCTAGTGGCAGTCAAGGGGCATTTTTCTTTGAGTTGTTGGTTGGTGGGTCCAAAAAAATCCCAAAACAATAAAGACTATTTCCATTGGCCTTGGTGACTTTACATAACTTAAAGGTAATAACTTATTTCTGAAGACACCACACACTTCAGTCACAGGGCTTGGAGTAATCAAGTTGTTACTGACCTGGAAGCCAGCTTCTTGAGTGATAACTCATGTATCAGAAGGTGCTATTCAAGGTGGAAAGAGAGAAAAAAATGATAATGTCTAACCAGTTCTAAAACCTGCAAACCCCAAGCTTTGCCAAGCTTGCCAAACCAGATTGCCAAGAGATTACCAATGGTGTGATGGTGATCTTACATCTTATGGGTAACCAAGAGCTATTAATTGGGCACAAAGCCTAATCAAAGAAGGGGTTTTATACTTCATCCTGAAACCCAACCAACTACCTGTGGCTGAACAGGTCACAGATCATAGAGAAGAACTTATACTGCAATTATGTTAAGCTAATACAAATTCCAAATAAATTCTAGATATGTATCATTATAATGACAGGTAAGTTCAGTTGTTACCAATTATCAAGGAAACTTCTCTTTGAAGCACATAGAGACTAGTACAAAGACTTAAATCTGGTCAAAATGCAGAGAATAAGTGAGTATATGCTATCCAGCCCCAGCTGGACAATTTTACAACACCATATCTACACCTAAGCCTTGAACCATCATGGATGAAGAGTGGAAATATCATAAGAACCAGAAGATCCAGACACCTTCTGTGAAAGTGTGTCTTCTAGACACAACAATGATGTTGCATTCACAACAATATGGCTGTCTTCACACCATACCAGTCAACATTTTAGTATGGATGGAGGAAATTTTTCCAAGACTTCACCCATAGAAAAAGTTAATAGTTAATGACTGCTGGTAGATAGATAATCAGTTTTCTTTAGATATGAGTCCTCATAATCATGAGTAGTCAGAGTTAATTATATTTATATATGGGCAACACAAATTGCATTCAATGGCATTTGTTTCTGTGTGCAAGTCTGTGGGTACGGGTATGTGTATGCACAAAACAATAATAATCACAGAATCATGGAGGACAAGAAAGGAGTTGGAAAGGGAAGAGGGCAGGATGAAACTGATGGAAAGACACTGTATTCATGTACTGAACTCTCAAAAAATTAAATTTAAAGTTAAAAAAATGGTCTGAGTGTATTTGAACCAAAAGAATGTTGAGAGGAATCCATAAGAGGAGACTCTTAGATCCTCCTAAACTCACTCAGTTTTTCCCCTTTTATTGATCTTTTACTGGAAAGCTTATGACTTTATGGAATGGAACAGAGAACATTCTTACATTTTTTTTAAAATTAAAGGAGGGAGAATGTCCAGGGAGTCCTATCCCACTTAAACTATCCTGATTCTGAACAGAAGTGACACTGCTATTCATGGTGACAAATTTCAGTGTGAGTTATTCTGCCTAAGACAAAATTTGGTCATAAACAAACATTTCCTGCTGGTATCTTCATTAGATTACAGCATATTTGTAAGTGTATATGTGCATATATGAAGATAGCTAGACTTGTTTTTTTCAACAATACAAGATTCTATACAATTTTGTTGGGTATTAATATACTTGTATATAAGTTAAACATAGAGTTTAAAAGGGTAGAGTAAAATGGAGATTTTTTTCTAAATATTAAGTCTAATACAAACAAAATTAAGACATTTTTGGTACCAACAGCTAAATGCACACTCATTAAGGAGCATTTGATTTCTTTGATGATGATATTTAGGCCCTGCTCCACTCCCCACAATGGGCCTCTTCCAGTTTAGTTGCATAACAGTAGACACAATGTTCCAGTAGTATGTGAACTGACATCCAACTACAAACAGGAAACACATGTGTTTGCAGAATAAGTCAGAAGAGGACACACTGGTTAAGGATCAGGTGGAAACTGAGTCCATCTGAGTACATGGTACCAGGAAGGTACCATAAGCAGTGTTGTTCCACACCTGCTCTGTAGCTCAACTTGTCCCTTCCATAGTCAAGACTTCAGTTTTCTATTTCTCAATTTGTTCATCTCTAAAACCAAACTATTAAAGAAATCTTAAAAGAAATCCATCAGCCTAAGTTAGATGTTAGGGGTATCTAAAACTTCACAAACAGATGAGAAGCTTAAATAAATACCTAATCCAAAAAAATTGCCTATATATTCTGGCCTAGTATTAAGTCTCAACTGGATTTTTGTGTGTCTATGGAAGGGTGGGTTCTGAGTATTAACTGGAAAAACTAATTTAAGTGATAATATGTATTCAATCATATATTAACTATATAATGGGTCATATTAGGGGATTTATTTTCTCTACTTCTGCCTTTCACTGTAACACTCTTTAAAAAATTCCCCTTTCCCTTTTTCTATATTTTGTATTATATTTACTTTTAAAAATATTTTTAATTAAAATATAATAACTTTCCCTCTTCTCATTTCATGCCTTCCCAAAATCTCACTGGGTCTCATCTCTAGGGAAAACAGCAGCAGCAGCAGCAACAACAGGTAAGTAAGTAACTACTGCTAAGAAAAGGAGGATTAGCTTTTTCTGGGGATGAGGCCCATAACTAGTTATCTAATACAAAGTAGTCATTTGTGATACATTAAAGTCATGATTGGTGAAGACAGTTATAGATGTAATTGGCACTTCCAGTATTGCAGATATATTCATTCAGCCAGCACAAAATGAAGCCTTCACACTCAGCAGACATTTTTTATATCACTCTACTGCAATAGAGTAACTGCTGAACAAATGATGTTGTGGAGTAGAGAGGCCAACCCAATGGTTACCTTACGCTCATGCTACTGATAAAAATGAAACTCAGAAAAGACATTGCATGTCCAAGGCAGTAGAGCCCAACATTCAAAATCTGGTTCAAGTGAGGTCAGGTAAAAGTCCTTACAATAAAATATATTAAACATAAAAGCAACTATATTGTAGATTACTCAGTGTGTGTGTGTGTGTGTGTGTGTGTGTGTGTGTGTGTGTGTGTGTGCACCCATGTACATACATCATGTATACAAGCCAGAGGTTGATGCTGGATGTTTCCTCTACCACTTTCCATGTTATGTTTTATGACAAGGTCTCTTACTGACCCTAGACCTTCTTGTTTCTACTGGACAGCAATCTGAGAGGATCTGTTTATCTTCATCCGTATCACCCAGTGTTGGGGTAACAAAGTGCATTTGTATCCATGTTTTATGAGGGTGTCAAGATCTCAACTTGGGTTTTTATGCTTACACAGCAAACACTTTGCTCATGTGTGTTTGATGTGTGTTTTGTCCTTGCATGTTTCAAACTTTTACTTTGGTGTGTGATTTGGTGGTATTATTGATAAATATGATGATGAAATGATGTCTGAAATTAAGTATATAAAATAACTGTGTGAGTAAGCTTAATCTATAGTTTTCAAATATAGTCATATAACTGTGTCTATGATGAGGGAGGGCCTAGCCCATAGTAGGTATGGTTGCCCGTAGGCTGGTGGTCCTGAGTTCTATAAGAAAGCAGGCTGAGCAAGTCAGGAGGAGCAAGTCAGTAAAGAGCACTCACTCCCCCATGGCCTGTGCATCGTCTCCTGCCTCCAGGTTCCTGCACTCACTGCTTTTGATGACGAACTCTTATATAGAGCTGTGAGTGAAATAAATTCTTTCTTCCCCAAGTTAATTTTGGTCATGGTGTTTTACCACAGAAATAGTAACCCTAAGACAGGGTTTATCCCTGTAAAGACAGATTCTTCCTCTCTCTGCAGATATTAATTGTCTGTAGCTCTTCATCTAGGGGTGTGGCCTGTTGATATTTTCCCTAATGTTTTGGAATGTCAGCTGATGTCATCATCAATTAGGCTTTGTTTAATGACCACATTGTTACGATATCATGAGAACAGCTCCTGCCATACATAGAAGATGCAGTCTCCGATCTTGCCACAAAAGCCCTTGTCTTCTGACACCTACAGTCTTTCTTTCCTTATTTTACAAAGTTCTCTCAATCTTAGGTATAATAGTTGTATTGTAGTATACCAATCGGCCATCCCAGACCAGTATACCATAGTTAGTTGTCTGCATTTTGGCCATTTATGGTTTTCTATATGGTCTCTGTATGCTGCACAAATAAGATTCTTTGATGAGTGATGAAACTACTCTTTTATGTGAATATAAGGATAGGCATTTGGAATGAACTTAAGGGTGACACTGGTATGTGGCAGCAGTAGTTTCTTTTCTAGGGTCTATAAAATTGCCAGCCACAAAGAGTTGGCTAGTTACACAGTACCAGTCTCAGATTCCCTCCTATTGAGTAAGCCTTACACCAATTAAGTAGCTTTTGGTCATCCTGATGTTTGTCCTGTTATTGCAGTGTTGAAGATATCCTGCCATGCTGTACATCACTGAGGCTCAGAGGCTCCAGAGCTTGACAGGCCTTTTAATTATTGTTTCCCTTCGCAGTTTTAATGGTTCCTACTGATACCATGAAGCCAAGTCCCCAGGGAGGAAGTTTCAAAAAAATCTCAGCATTATTTCTCCAAGTCTCGTGGTGGAAATGTATGCTATCTTCAGTAACAGGGTCTTTGCAGTTCTGGAAGGTAACCAGTAGCAAGGGGAATAGCCTGTGTTGTTTGAGTTTCTTACCCCTGGCACTGTGGTTTTGTTGGATAGACTATGGCTTTTGGGAACAGTAGTATTATTCTAAATGACATAATTTTATCTAAGTGTTTATAGCAGTTGTTTTTAGACCATGTTACTTTTTCATATATTGTTCACTAATAGAGTCAAAGTTTACTTAAACTTGTGAGATAGTTTTACATTTCATTCATAAATTTTAAGTAGTGTGAATAAAAAGCTATTCATGTAAGTTTTGTTTAGAAAGAATATTAGTATTTTCATTAATGTTTGGCTGGTTAGTATTTATAATTAAAAGAAATATTTATCATCATCATCCAATATTCCTGCTGGAAAAATAAGATAAGTATTATTTGTGTGTGTGTGTGTGTGTGTGTGTACATTTGTATACTAATAGCAGCTTAGAGTAACTAATTATTTTTAAAATAGCAGGTATTTCTTTAAAATAATTGTAGTATTAAAGAGTTCTCTGGTAGCTGGAGAGATGGCACAGTTAGGAGCACTTACTGGTCTTCCAGAGGTCCTGAGATCAATTTTCAGCAACCATATGGTGGTTCACAATCATCTTAATGGGATGTGATGCCTGCTTCTGGTGTGTCTGAAGACAGTGACATTGTACTCACATACATTAAATAAATAAATCTTTTAAAAATTATCTAATTATTTTGATATTCTTACATTAGAAAAACCTCAGTTGACTTCAGTGTAGAAGTCAACAATTTTAATTTTAAATTTAATGGTTTTTAGTTTATTATTTTTTTCTTGCTTAGATGGAAACTTAAAAATTTAAGATAGAAACTTTCTGTAAGAGTTTAAAAGTTTGCCAACATTTTAGTCATGAGGTTCACTTCAAAAAGATCTCCAAAATACTTTTATTTAGTAAATAGATGTTTTAATACTTTTTATAACAAAAAAATGATGATGCTTTTGATTGTCTCCTCTATATTTATGGCCACACCCATGCCTTCAAACCTCTGTTCCAGTACTTCCCAGCTAAAGTCATATCTGTTACTCAAGCTTGCCCCTTGAGTGGCAATAAATCACATTTTAAAGCTTCACCAATGTAGCTAGAAGCACTTGGGCTCAGGTATCCTCATATTTGAAGGCTGCCTCTGGGAACATGAATGTGCAACCAGATGTGGGAACAGTTGCTCAACATCTTCCTGAGTTAAGCTACAACACCCCAGTTTAGGGCCCAACAGACATTTCAGATACTTTGGGGGGTTTGGCTAAAGAAATATAATTACTTGTAAGCCTATATCCAACTTGGTGAAGCAATCCCTCAACTCACAACTACCTTCCTTGGTGTTCTTTACCTAAAGAATGGCATTCCTAAAGCACATAGACACATTCTTACCATGTGTGCCACCACAGAGGAATGGCATTACTGAAGTATATAAAGATTTCTTCTCGACATATGTGTGATCACAGAGTTCATGATTTTTTCGTCCTTTTTAAATGTTCTTAGGAAAAACAAGCAGAAAATTAAAAAGGTGGGTCTTGGTATGAATTTAGTTGGACAGAAATTTCATAGATCTCAATTCCTGTGAATTATGTTCCAATGTAGTGACCCATCTTGTTGAATCTCAATGTTTACATGAGGTTAAACATCCAGTCTACATAGTTTGACCTTTGGATTATCAACACACATAGTATGTAGTGAACTTTAATTAATTCTCTAAAGAATACATTTCAAGAATATTTTCAACAATGGACTTTTAGGACCCCAGAACTCAGTCAGCTTCTCAGAGGACAACTGGGGATGAGTAGAAACATCTATTGGGGAAAGAACCCAGCCTCAAACACTTACTGCTTTTGAGGGGCTCTGCTTTCATCTACTGCCACTTAGTAACTTTTGATGTGGGACATCTGTAATGACAGGATTCTCTCCTAAAGGTAAAGAATGCTTAAGAGGTGTTGGTTCAATATAGCACAGCAGGCACTATATTGCTGCCACACAGCTGACTTTCTCCCTTTACTAACTGTAGTACTGATTTATGTGTTTTCCCCCTACTTAAAAATTAACCCTTTACTCTGGTCAATCACCAACAAGAGAAGAATTTCAATAAGAGGTGTTGGAAAGTTTGTGATGCACTGTATACCCGAATAAATAAGACTATAAATTGTGAAAACTGCATTTCCCTGATTAATCTAAAAGTATCAAGCACTGAAGTGTCTATGAAAGGATTCATTTTGTAGTGTGGGCAAAGTATAGCATTAGAAGGGTTTTTGGAGAAAATATAGAACAAATTCAGTATAAGAAAGAGAGAATTACAGAAGAAGAAAGTTCATGTGTGATGATCTCAAAGAATAAGTAACTTCTTTATTTTAACTCAAAAATAGTGAAATGGAACTAACAGTAGTCTGGAATTTCTATAGGTGCCAGTATCTTTAGTTATCCATTGTTCCCTGAAGATTATACAACTATTTATCTGTTTTTAACTTAAAACATGTAATCAATTTATGATAAACTTCTTTCAGTGTCCATCCAATTTTCTGGAAATCATTAAAGATTTATTGTTACAGCAATGAGAAGAGAAGACATTGTGCCCTGACATATGTTCTGTTGGGGGTTTCTTGTTGTTCTGGGCATAGTTTTTATAGCAATAGTGGTTTAGCTTGTCCTCACTAATGTACCCTCCTCCTCCTGTCTCTTTCCCTTTGTAAGTATGGCATAAAGAGACTGTAGTTTCCTGGTGATGTTTATCCCTGAGTTCTTACTATCTCACCAAAACTGCTTTTCTTTAGGTCTGTGGATCATCAGAGTCTATTGAAATTCATTTTTTGAATGCAAGTCAAGATAGTCTGTGCAGAAAATGAGAATTTTGGGCAGAAGTTGGGTAACAGCTATTCAATATGCCATATGAAAGGCCCAGTGATTGAAGTTCACTTGGTGTTTGTGGGTTACACAGCTAGATTCCCCACAGCAGTGCATCCACAACTTTAAAGCACCCATAATCTAGTTATTTCTTCAAAAGCAACTTTTCAATAAAATTAATAAGAATGCATGAAGCTACTGGAAATTTGTCTTTCCAGTCTAGCTTCCTTACTGGATAAAATTAGAAACAATCTCTAGCAAACTTGCTACAAATGATGTTAGTTTATGAGTAGGAAACGTCTCATAGGATTATAACATCTTTTTAGCAAAAACTGTCAAGCAAAAATCAATTTAATTGTTTTAGAAGTTTTAAAATAGCACATGACACAAATATTTATATTAATTTCAAATTGATCACAGACATATTCTCTTGGAAAACTAGAAAGGATAATCCCTTAATTAAATTTCTTTTTCTAGCCAAGCTAAAGGAAACTTCAATTATCTGAAACCATTTGAAACATCATTTAACACAGTTCCCTTAAGAGCTTGTAGGGCTTGCTGTGTGCCAAACATGATGGGCTAGAGAGAAAATAGAAGGTAAGACTTGGCTTGCTCTCTCAAAAGATAATAGTTATGACAACAAATGATGTCAGAGCATCATTTAGTAAATGGACTGTAATAGAGGTCATCCTGATGCACTGCATCTCTAAATAAAGGATTCACTTTTGGAAACAACTACATTACATTGCTTAAAAGAGGACTGAACTGAATACACATAAGAAAGCTGTAAAAAAGTGGTCGGGGAGGCCCCACTCAGAGGCAAGATTCTTGCAAAGCACTGGGGGGGGGGGTTTACAGCGTTCTACTGAAATGATTTGATAAATTCAAAGAGGTACCAATTATAGGTGAATGCATTTTGAATCTTCAAACCCCAGAGTGTACATTGCATAGGTAATGGAGGAACTCCTGCAGTGTGTAAGAACCTTAAATTGTTATGTACATTCCAGTAGTGATCAGATTCTCTGTACTGCATGTGTAATTTATATACTTGAATAAATAGTAAGTAAGTAAGTAAAGTACATGTGAAAAAAGGTTTTTTAATTAATATTTTTAAAATACTCATGCCAATTCCTGGCAGAAAATGTCTCTCACTAAGTGTGCATAATTTGGGTAATATGTAATACTAACTATAGTCAGAAATTTCAAAAGCATGGGGCAAGAAGAAATTTAAATGTAAGTTGTATGGGCCCTCTAGCTGGAAGGGCTTTGCACATCAATACATACTTTGAGACTCATCTATAATGAGGTATAAATTTGTATTTCTAAGAGAGTTTTTTAAAACATTCAGTTTATTTGATGAGAAGCAAACATTGTTCAAATATTAATAGCCAATTTTTAAAAGAATAAAAAGGTAATAGTTTCATCATTTTTATTTTATTAATTAAACAAATATAATTTGCAAATTTGCTGAGCATATCTACATTTGGTATATTACAATACACTGAGTGAGAAGGAAGAGTTGGGGTGTTATCACCAAACTGCCTGGTAACACTCTAATTCTTGCCTTGGTATTTTTTAAATTAATTTTTCTTATGTGGAAGTGAAAGGATGGTATAAAACTTCACAGTACACTTGAACGAATGCACTTAAATTTCTTTTTTAAAGCTCAGCAATGCAGTGCTTCATTAATACAAAGTTTCAGCATTTTCTTCTTGTGCTGACTGTTAGTTGCAGCACACGTGGAGGCTGTGGAAATGGAAATTGGAAGTCAGAAAAATATTAAGCCTGAAGTGGCATTTAGACCTCAATTGTATTAACAGCTTTGACCACATGTTTTAACTCCATTATTTTGATTAGAATAAAAAAAAAAAACTCTTAAGCATATTATCTGGACTTGTATTTCTTAGTCATTGCCTTCACACTGCTCACGACAGCCATTAGGGCATTGTTCTCATACAAGCAGCAAGATGAAAACGCTTGAAAGTTTATTAAGGATATAAAAGTTGAGAGTCTTCGTAGCAAATGACTTCCAGCACCACTTAATTTTTTTAATAATTTCTATTTTGGGGGCTGGAGATATGTGGCTCAGTTGTCAGACCATTTACCTGGCATGTGCAAAGCCCTGGTTTTCATCTCTGCCACCACCACATAAAATCAGACACAATAGGGCAGATGTTGTAGAGAGAGGAAGACCAGAAATTCAAACTCATTCTCAGCTACATAATAACTTGGAGACAAGCCTGGGCTACAAGAGATTTTGTCTCAACAAAAAAGTATTATTCTTAATTTTAATAGAATTCCATCATGTTATTCTGTACCAAGCCTTATGGTTGTTAATTATTACTTCATGTCTCCTCATATTCAATTTATGTCATTCCATATGATCCAGAGAAGATGGAACCCGGACATTTGGCTTAGTAAAATCACATAAAATTGGGTAGAAACATTTCTGACTTAGAGTGTGGGTTGTATGCCTCTATGAGATGCATCATGTGGCTGAATAGGTACACTCAATAGTTGTCTGTTGTTTCTGCTTTTGTTTTTCTTATTGTTGCTTTTTGAGGCAGGATTTCTCTGTGTAACCTGGGTGTCCTGGAACTCAGTCTAGAGACCAGGCTGGCCTTCAACTCAAAGATTCCAAGTACTGGGATTAAAGGCATGAGCCACCACCACCACCACTCATTGATTCTTAGATTCTACTCTTCCCTTCTTCTCAAGTGTGAGGTAGATTCCAGATAAGTCTAAATAGCAGTCCTGAAGTATTTGAAAGAAGAGATGAATATGTGCCATCGTTAGCTTGATGTTTGCATGCACGCACATTTGCCAAATGTAATTCTAGGGATATTTGAGTGGATGCAAGAGAAAAAGAAACCTGACACGCCAAGCAAGGACTGCTAAAGAGGGAGAAACAGAAAGGGAATGAGAAGAAAAGCAAGAAAGTTAATGAGTACAAAACTTAGACCTTATTCTGAACACCAGATCACCCTCCCCAGAGTATTCCTGTCCAGAGTCACAGTCCAGAGGCATTGCCATGGACACCTGCACAGATGAAATTCAGGTGACATGGCCACTAGTCCATGACAGGGGCTCCTTGCTCACTGACTGTGCATACAACCAAGCAAGCACTGATGAGCAGGGTCATGGAAGGGATTTAGGTTGAACTCATTTTCAAACAAATCACCTTATTATAAACAGAAACCTATCTCTTTGAAACAGCATTGGATGCTCGAAAAAACAAAACAAAACAAAACAAAAAAAACCCAAACCCATCAAAAACCAAAACAAAAACAAGATTTTATTTACTCTATAGATTATTAGGGCTAGTAATCTATTTTTATGAATAGCTTCATAAACACAGGAAAAGTGCTAAAAGTAACACAGAAATACACATGCAGCTCATGATATTATTGCAGATTTATCTTTTACCCTATTCCTCTCAAGCTTTTTTTTAGTTTTACTTTTAATTTATTCTTTGAAAAGTTCATACACTTACCCTTCTAATTCCAACCCAGGACTCTTAGTCACGTCTTCTCAACTTCAGGCCTTCCTTCTTATAATGATTTATATGTTCATTTTTTTGGTAACACACTTATTTCAATTACTGCTACACATATAGGCATGGAGAATGACTTGCCTACTAGAACATGGAGAATTTACCAGTGGCCAGATTTCTAAAGAAAAGTGGCTCTTGTTTCCCTCAATATCCTTCAATTGACAATAGCTCCTTAGCTTTGGATTTGGGCTTGGGGACCCCTCCCAAATCAACATTGTAAGTTTTAATTGGCTTGTTCTTGTTCATGTCACTCAGCTGCTGTGACTTCATGCATGCTATAGCCATGCCATATCCAGAGAACAATATTTCACACACTGCCACCCTTTTGAAATAGATGTCCTACCTATTCACAGTTTGCCTTTAGCACTTTGGGCATTGATCCAGCTCTTCTTTATCCACTGGCAACTATAATAAGAAGCTTCTTTGACCAAGGACAGAAGGCACAGATATATGGTATAAAAATTAATAAATTTAGAAAAAAGCCACAGAGAATTTACAACAGAGGAATCATGAATGGCTGAGAAGCACCTAAAGAAATGTTCAAAGAGCTTAGTGATCAGGGAGATGCAAATCAAAATGACCTTGAGATTCCACCTTACATCAATCAGAATGTCGAAGATCAACACCTCAGGTGACAGCACATGTTGGTGAGGATGTGGAGAAAGAGGAGCACTCCTCAGTTGCTGGTGGAATTGCAAAATGTTACAACCATTCTGGAAATCAATATGGAGGTTCCTCAGAAAATTTGAAAATAGATCTTCCTGAAGATCCCGCTATACCACTCTTAGGCATATACCCAAAAGATGCCCAACCATGACACAGGGGCGCGTGTTCCACTATGTTCATAGCAGCCTTATTTGTGATAGCCAGAAGTTGGAAACAACCTAGATGGCTCACAACAGAAGAATGGATACAGAAAATGTGGTTAATTTACACAATGGAATACTACTCAGCTATTAAGAATAAGGACATCCTAAGTTTTACATGCAAATGGATGGAACTAGAAAAGATCATCCTGAGTGAGGTAACTCAGACCCAAAAGGACATGTGTAGGATGTACTCATTAATAAGTGAATATTAGCCAAAAAAATACAGAACACCCAGGATACAATCTACAGAACTCAAAAAGGTTAACAAGCTGAAGGCGCCAAGTGAGGATGCCTCAATCCCACTTGGGAAGGAGAAGGAAGCAATAACAGGGGCAGAGAGAGGGAGGGACATGGGTGGGAGAGAAGATATGGGGGGAACAAGACTGCAGTCCCGAGGGTCAGCAGAAAGAATGGAAACAGGCAACCTTAAGAGGTGGGGGGTGGGCTCTCTAGAATGTACTGAAGACCTAGGAGGTGAGAGACTCTCAGGACTCAAAGGGAGGGATCTTAGATGAAGTACTCTACAGTGGGGAGAGGGAACTTATAGAGTCTACCTCCATTGGAGGGACAGGACATCAAGTGGAGGGATGAGGTTGCTATCCCACAGCCAAAATCTCTGACCCAGAATTGTTCCTGTCTCAAGGAACTGCAAGGACAAAAATGGAGAAGAGACTGAAGGAAAGGAGGGTCACTGCCCAGTCCAACTTGGGATCCATCTCTAGGGGAGGCTCCAAGACCTGACACTATTATTGATGCTATGATGTGCTTATAGACAGGAGCCTAGCATGACTGTCCTCTGAGAGGCCCAGCAAGCAGCTGATCTAGACAGATGCAGATACTTACACCCTGAAGTCAGGGACCCCTATGGATGAACTAGGGGAAGTATAGAAAAAGTAGAAGAGGAGGATGACCCCCATAGGAAGACCATCAGTCTCAACTAACCTGGACCCCTAAGATCTCTTAGACACTGGACCACCAACCAGGCAGCATACATCAGCTGATATGAGGCCCCCAACACATATACAGCAGAGGACTGCCTGGTCTGACCTCAGTGAGAGAAGATGCACCTAACCCTTAAGAGACTTGAGGCCCCAGGGAGTGGGGAGGTCTGGTAAGGTAGGGATGGTGTGGTAAGGACATCCTCTTGGAGAGGTGGGGGAGGAGGTATGGGATGGGGAGCAGCTGAGGTAGACCAGGAGGGTGATGAAGACTGGACTGTAAAAAGGGATTAAAAAATAATAAAAAAAAGACCTCTATATATTTCCTTACTGAAAATAAAAGAAAAAACCCACATCAATACATATTCCCTTGACCCTAACTCTTCAAGTTATATGTTTTGACTGTGTTTATATTACTAGGGATGAAATTAAATAAATGAAAGGCTAAAGAAGCAATTGAATATCTTTTTGAGTTCTTTTATAGACTCAAAGTGAGACAGTAGGCTTGTTGAAGAGAAAAGCAATTTGAAAATTTAAAAATTAATTGTAAAGGTGATAGGAATGAGTATAGACTTTTCATTTCAAACTCTGGGTTATGGAGTACAGAAGTAAAGGGACGTATTACCAATTAGTTTGCTATAGATTTGGGGTTTCCATCATATAATAGTGTCCAAATGTCTTTTTAGATAATTATTGTCTCAGTTTAAAGAATGGCAGAGTATTTGTTTTGGCCTATGCATTGTGGGCAATGAGTTTCTAAAGTCAAAATTGGTAATAATAGATCAAGAATAGTTAAGAGGGTTGGATTATGGGAGGCCATCATACAGGAGTGGGTACTGAGAGATAATTTACTCTAAAGACCCATGAGAAAGCCATATGAAAACCTTCTACTGTAGACTACTGTAGAAATATACTATAAAATGAGTAAAAATGGAATTATCCCATGACTAGGGAGCAATTTCTTACCCAGATAAGACATACTTTCAAATTAAAAGCCCATTGGCAGATATGGTTTCTTCCTTTTGAATTACTGGTGAGTGGAGAGTTTTAGAATCCCCAAATATTAGAAGCTATTACTAAGGCTCTTGGTTACTCTTAGAACTCGATGATAAGATTCTATACCTAGTGAAGCCACATATCTAAGCCATAAGGTATGAAAAACCAAGCTGGTACCAACTTGAAGTATCATCCATACTGACTGGCTTCATGGTGGTAGAAGGGTCTATGCATGCTACTTGGGAGAAAAGTAATCAACAGAGTTACCTAACTCTGAACCCTGTAAGCTACAGTACCGATTGCCTATGATGTATCCAAAGTGTGAATTGATTTCAGTAATAGGAACTTGTCATCTAGTTTTAGTGGACAACCAAGAGCAGTAGTAGTATCCTCTATTGTTTTGGGAGTCTCTGGAGACTTCATGGTGAACAGATTACAGAAGTGTAGAATATGATTAGCTAGGATTTTGATTTGGTGACCACTTATTCCTTGAAACATCATCTCTTTTATTGGTTGAATTTATTCTTGGACAATTTTATACATAAATTGATTAGATTCTGCTTACTCTCTCCTCACAAACGTCAATCTCCCTTCCATTTCCATAGTCTGCTCCTCCTTCCCACAAGTCTTCTTGCACTCATGTTTTTTTGTCTTGTTTTGTGACCCATTGGTTTTAATCAGAATCCTTTATGTTGTCCTAGCTTTTGAGCTATTAATCAGAGACTTTAGACTCACTATTTGGTATACAACTGAAGGCAGTGACTACCCCTTCTTCAGACTTCACCCATTGCCAATAATTCAGCATGGAGTATAAGGCCTAATGAATTTTTCCAAGATTCATAGTGGGCAGTTGACTGCCCTAGTCTTGTGGAGGCCAGTGCAGAAAACCATAGATGTGAGATCATTTTTATAGTGGCTGTGCCATGCTCTCACAATAGCATTTTACATCCCATCTTCTTTCCTTATATGGATCTTTAATTCTTTCTGCTTCCTCTTCCAGCGTTCCCATAGCCTTACAGGGCTAATTATAAATATTTTTTTCAGGGTCAAGCACTCAACTGTCAGTTACTCTAGGCACATTGAACAGCCATAAGTTTGCACTTACCACAATTCACTGCAAAGGGAAGCTTTTTGATTTAGGATGAGAACAGCATTTATCAATAAACATTAATATTTAGACTGCAGTTTGATACCATGTCAATTCAGCTAAACAACAGTAATGGCTTCCCTATTAGGGCCTAGAACTTCCAAAGCTACTGTTTAAATCATGCTTGTACTACAAGACATGTATAACCTCCTATGGAAAGGGCCTTAAATCTAATGAGTAAGATCACATAACAAATAACAATATGTCTTTGTTGGCATTTTTGTTACTGTGATAGAACACTCTGATCAAAAACAATTTGAGGAGGAAAGGTTTTTTTTTCAATAGGGTCTTTGGTATGCAAGGATTTGAAGTTGTATTGATAGCAGACAAACTCTGGGCATAACCAAATATTTATAGACAGGTGAGCATATGAACAGTGACATCCAGTTTATGAAAACCTACTAAGCATAATAAAACAATGAATTATTGATACATGTAGTAACACAAGTGATTCTCAAATAATCACAATGAAAGAAGAGATGAAAAGGCTACAACTTGTGCTTGTATTTATATAATGTTCTAGAAAATTCAAGCTTATCTGTAGTGATAGAAAAAAAAGGAAATGTTTGCATGGACCTAAAAAAGTGGAGATGTGAAGCATTGCATTGATGCATGAGGAAGCTTTGGGACCTGAGAATGGACTTATCCATTATCATACTTGCAGGTCACCTCAAGGGTTGATCCACATGTCCAAACTTCACAAAGCTATTTTAAAGTAATCAGAAAATTTACATTCTACTCTATGCTTGACCTCCAAGAAGATAAGAAAGAAGGAAGGAGCAAAATGAATTGAAGCCCAGAGCACTCTACTACAGCTCACCATCTGTTTTCTCTCTCATTCCCAGGTAAAAAATATTACCATTATAAACAGAGAACCTTCTTTTTTATGGATTTTCAAGACAAGATTTCTCTGTACAGCCCAGTTGCCCTGAAACTCACTCTTCAGACCACTCTGGCCTCGAAATCAGAGAGTCATCTGCCTCTTCCTCCCAATGCTGGTACAAAAATCAAGTACCACCACACCTGGATTTTGGGCAGCATACATTCTTACTTCTCTCTTTTAAACTTCTGTATAAAAAGAGTTCCTTTAAGTTTCAATTTGGACTATAATGTATCATAAAATTCTCAATTTTCATACCAACTATGAGAAGAACATTATGAAATGTTAGTTTTTATAGAAAACATAATAAATTTCGTTGCTGGCAGAGTACATAATTAAAAGCTTAAAATAATATCATGAACAATCATTAATTTCATATGTCAAGTCATGCAGTGGGAAATAATTAATTTGTTTTTTCAGTTGGGTGATTAAAAGGGCAGGATATTAAAGAATAGCACAGGGTGAAATAGGTCCACAGAAGTATTATGGGAAGGTTATAAATTATCCAAATGCTGTTTCTAGTTTTCCTCTGTCATAGCCTATGAAATATACAGCACAGTTCTTAATATTTAAGCAAAGGTAATGGAGATATCTCAAGGCAGGAGGTGGGGGGGCAATGGTAATGGGTTCTGGTAATGGGTGGGGAGAAATTCAGAGCTTACCACCCATAGAGAGCCAGGTATCTCCTCTACCACTCACATCATTGTCCTTATAGAGGCCTCAGAAAAAGCTGAGGGGGTTTTGTTAGTCCTTGTTCTCATTTATTATATCCCAGTAGAGAAAGGATCATAGTACATAATAATCTCTCAAACGTACTATTAAATGAATAAACACTTTCACACTGTAGTAGAGTATAATCTAAGTTGATATTTCCTACTTTCTTTTGTACTATGTACCAGCCTTCTTGCACTGCTTAAGCTATATTTGGGGTATTTGAAATGTTAAAATTGTTACTATAGACGACAGAGCAAAGGAGTTTGCACATCTCTTGTATCCATTCCTAATTTGCTAACCTTATTTCCCTCTTGCTGTAGTTACTGCCTCCCACACTTCTTGTGTTTCTAGTGTAATTTTACCTCTTTTCTTCCATTTATTTATTTTAATTAAATACTCATATATATTAGTTATGAACTCATAAGCATTTTGTATTGTGGAAATATAAACTATATTTGATTGCCCAATTCATTCCATATTGTCCACTGTGAGCTCTTCAGTTGGATCTTGTACTATTTTGTGTTTGAGAAATTTCTTACTCTGTGGGAAAGAATATTCTAATCTCACTGTGGGTTTTTCCCATCTCCATCGTAGGGTCACTATTCTTAGGACCTGATTCCTTTTGTCGGAGAAGACTATTAGATATAGCTACATGAATACCATTACTCGTAAAGACTCCTGATTAAAGAAGACAGATATACATGAATATAAGCTAGCCTGTGCACATATGCATATCTGGAATTATTCGTATGCTGATATTTATGAGCCTTTGCATATTTATGTCTTTAAATAAAAAGTGATTATACGTAGATGCAGACTCTAAGTACCACACACTTCATTTAATCCACCCCAAACAGCCTGTATGTAACATTTCTAATAAAGAGAAACCCAGAATTCATTTGCTTACTTAGTAAATCATATAATACATGTAGAACAGTTTTAGAACTTTCAAGACATGTCTCCATGGCAAATACCTATAAGAGTCTAAGTCTACTGTTGATGCAGTCTTCTTTAGCTTCAGTTTTACATCACAATTGTCTCTGAAGTTGTTGTGTCTTCATGCTTTCAATGAGATTTTCTTTTTGTCATATTTTTGTACGTCATTCTTCTGCTATACTTTGACTCAACCTGGGACAGTTAATTTTCAAACTGATAATCTAATTTGTGTGTATTATAATTTATTTTTGTGCACATATGTGTGAAAGTGGTTATACATACATATGTACGTGCACGCGTGCGTGCGTGCGTGTGTGTGTGTATGCATGTGTGTGTGTTTTGCCATGTCCGGCATTGCTGTAGAAGGGATGGTGTGACATAGTTCCCACCTGTGGAGCAGTGTCAGTAGGGTGTGGGTCTTTTCAAGTGCTACCAGTTACTTTGAGGAAAAGGCTTGTTTGTATAATAATATAATAATGTATATATTTTGCTTTATGTTCCTTCTTCAGAGAATGTTCTCCCTGCCAAGGTAAATGACTCCATGATAATCAGAAAGAGCATGATTCCAGGAAGTGAGAATGTGTCTGGTGTTCCTCAGTAAAATGGTAGTGCTGTGATCTTTAGGACTTAAGTCTGTGGGAAAGAACTCTAAAAACATGAGTTCAAGAATGTGTAAATCAATGTAAGAATTGTTCTTTACAAGATATCTCAACTATGGAGAATATAAGGATGTAATATGAATTGTATGAGGGGTTTCATAGACCTGAACAAACAGAGGCAGCAGCACTAATGAGCCAGCTTTGTCAGGAAGATATGAAGGACGAACATAAAAAGATTTAGGATGTGGTGATCTCTGGGCAAGATACCATCCAACTAAGATTATTTGTGTTTGCAGTTGAACAAGGAATAGCTTGAACTTGTAATCTGGAATTAACTACAGTCCAGAAATGGAAGTCACACTTGTGATCGAGATCTTGAGGCTGGAAGACATAGGCTTTTGATCTGGATCTTGAGGAATAGTGGCCATGAAAACCTTAGGGCTAGGCATGGTGGTACATACCTTTAATTCTAGGAGACAAAGGCAAGCTGATTTCTGAGCTCAAGGCCAGCCTGGGACACAGTGAGTTCTATGTGAAGAAAAGATTAGGTCCAGGCATGGTGGTACATGTCTTTAATCCCAGCATCCAGGAGACAGAGCCATGTAGATCTCTGAGTTTAAGGTCAGTCTACAGAGCAAATTCCAGGACAGCTAAGCTTTGGTATTGGAGGATTTGGAAAACAAAAAGCTGATGATGATGTAATAGAACAATGGGGCCATGTTGCAGCTCTAACAATCAGCAGAACTGGGGCAGCTTTGGCCATGTGGCTCTGTCTTTATAGTCAAGGGGCTAAGATCCTAAAATGCTGATTCCTGGGATAATCAAAAGGGGACCTGGGGTAAATGACTAAATTGATGCAATTCCTAAGGAAGTAGTTTATTCAAAATAAAAGCCTGGGCTTTGATCTACAAGAAAGAGCTGTCTCCAGCTTGCATCCATCACTGACTCTGAGTAGTTCTTCTGCTCCCATTCACTCCTTCCTCAGGACCCATGATAGAGCTGAGGATGAATCTTAGCAATATATGTAGATGCATATGTGTATGTATTTATGTGATTTATGTACACATTTGTGGCATACATATGCATACCTGCCCTAAGAATAATGTCAGGGGTTCTCTATCCCTCTTTACATTCTGCCCTTGAAATAAGCTTTCTCCTTGAACTAGCATCTAGACAGCAGCCAGAAACCCCCAAATATCCTCTTGTATCTGTCTTTGGCAATGCTAGTGTTCAGATGTGTATTGAGCCACCACTGGTGCTTGAACTGAAAGCAGCTAATACCCAAGAAATAATTCATAGACCACATGAAGCTCAAGAAGAAAAAGTATGGATGCTTCAGTCCTTCTTAGAAGGGGGAACAAAATATTCATGGGAGCAAATATGCAGACAAAGTGTGGAACAGAGACTGCCCCACCTGGGGATTCATCCCACATACAGTCACCAAACCCAGACATGATTGTGGATGCTAAGAAGTGCTTGCTGACAGGAGCCTGATAGAGCTTTCTCCCAAGAGGCTCTGCCAGAGCCTGACAAATACAGAGGAAGATGCTCACAGCCAACCATTGGACTAAGCATGGGGTCCCCAATAGAGGTGTTAGAGAAAGGACTGAGGGAGCTGAAGGGGTTTACAACCCCATAGGAAGAACAACAGTATCAACCAACCAGCCCCCCCCAGAGCTCCCAGGAACTAAACTACCAACCAAGGAGTACACATGAAGGGGCCCATGGCTCCAGCCATATATGTAGCAGAGGATGGCATTGACGGGCATCAATGGGAGTAGAGGACATTTGTCCTGTGAAGGTTGGATGCCCCAGTATAGCGGAATGCCAGGGCAGGGAGGCAGGAGTGGGTGTGTGTGTAGGGGAACACCTTCATAGAAGCTGGGGGATGGAGGATAGAATAGGGAGCTCTCCGGGGGGTGGGGGGAACCAGGAAAGAAGATAATATTTGTAATGTAAAGAAAATATCCAACAAAAAAGTGTTCAAATCATATGAGAGAAATGTTGAAGTGTGCTATTTGAGTCATATATGAAGTCTATTCCATGTTTGAGTTTACAGTAAAGTCCTAAATTGTCCTTGAAGGTGACTTTAGCATTTTGTATTTCCACTAGCAGTGAGCGTCCCTGCCACTGTGGATCTTTACAAGCATTTGGAACTGTTCTCTTTCACCTGAGACATGCTAACTGGATGTGGAGCAACTTTCATCTGCATTTCCCAGTGGCACCTGATGTCAGCAGCATGTTCTGTCTACCTGTCTCAGATGAGGCATCTGTTTTTATTTTTGTCTTTCGTTAACTTGGGTTCCTGTCTTATTTTTGACTTTGAAAGATGTTTATGAAGTCCTTCATCAGATATGTGATTTGTTGACTTGCTTTCTCACACTCAGACTTATTTATTTGCTTTTCTTAACAAAGAAAAAACATAAAATGTTTTTAATTGCAATGACATTTTTTTATTCACTTTACATCCTGATCACTGTCCCCCCTCCACAGTCCCCCCCAACATCTCCCCTCCCATTTTCCTCTGAGAGAGTGGAACCCCCACCCCAGGTATACCCCCTGCCTGGAACATCAAGTCTCTGGCTAGGTGCTCCTCCTGAGGCCAGACAAGACAGGCATTAGCTTTAGGAATAGCTGCTGCTCCAGTTATCTGGGACCCACATGAAGACTGAGATGCACATCTACTACATGTGTGTGGGGGGGGGGGCATAGGTCCAGTCTGAGTATGCCCTTTCTTTGGTGGTTCAGTCTCTGAGAGCCCCCAAGGGTCCAGGTTAGTTGACTCTCTCTGCAAGTATAACAGTATCATTAATAGTGCCAGGGATTGGTGCTTGCTCACGGGTTAGGTCTCTAGCTGGGGTAAGTATGACTTGGCCATTCCCTCAATTTCTGCTCAACCACCCCATTCCTGTCACTGTATTTCTTGTAGGCAGGATGAATTTTGGATTGAAAGTTTTGTGTCTGGGTTCCTGTCACTACACTGGGTTTCCTGCCTGGCTAGTGGAGGCCTCTTCAGGTTCTGTATCCCTGCTGCTGTGAGTCTCAGCTAAGGTCAGCCTCATTGATTCTTGGGAGCCTCCCTATCCCAGGTCTCTAGCATGTCTTTGAAATGTCCTCAAACAGCAGCTACAGATAGTAACTTATTCTTACAGCTATCTGGCCATCTCACTTGCCTCACCCTCCACCTGATCATGAAAACACCCCATTCCCCTCCTCATCCACTCTCTCACGAAGTTCTCTCCTTCCCGTCTGCCTCTTAGAACTCTTTTATTTCCCCTTCTAAGAGAGATTCAAGCATCTTTTCTTAGGCCTTCCTTCTGGTTTAGCTTTTTTGGGTCTGTAGAGTGTAGAATTTGTATCCTATACTTTATGGCTAATATCCACTTATCAGTGAGCATGAAGGATTCATGTCCTTTTTGGATCAGTGTTACCTCACTCAGGAGGATAGTCTCAAGTTCCATCCATTTGCCTGCACAATTCATGATGATTCTATTCTACTGTGTAGATTTACCACATTTTTCCCCATTCTACAGTTGAGGGACATCTTGGTTGTTTCCAGGTTCTAACAATTATATTTTTTATTGGGTATTTTATTTTCATTTCAGATGTAATCCCCTTTCCCCATTCCCCCCAACCCAGGAACCCCCTATACAATCCCCCCTCCTCCTGCTTCTATGAGGAGAACCCTCCCACTCCCACCTCCCCACCCATGATTTTCCCCACACTGGGGTGTCCAGCCTGCACTGGACCAAGGACTTCCTCACCCACCTATGCCTGACACTGTCATCCTTCCCTACATATACAGCTGGAGCCATGGGTACCTCCCTATGTGCCCCCAGGCTGGTGGTTTAGACCCTGGGAGCTCTGGTTGGTTGGTATTGTTGCTCTCCTCATGGGGTCACAAACCCTTTCAGCTCATTCAGTCTTCTCTTTAACTCCTCCATTGGGAACCCTATGATAAGTTCAATGGTTAGCTGTGAGCATCTGCCTCTGTATATTTCAGGCTCTGACAGACCTCTAAGGAGACAGCTATATCAGGCTCCTGTGAGCATGCACTTTCTGACATCCACATCAGTGTCTACCTTTGGTGACTGCACAAAAAATGCATACCCAGGTGAAGCAGTCTCTGGACAGCCCCTCCTTCAGTCTCTGTCCCACACTTTGTCTTCATATTTGCTCCCATGAGTATTTTGTTACTCCTTCTAAGGAGGGCCAAAGCACCCACACTTGGTCTTTCTTCTTCATGAGCTTCATGTGGTCTGTGAGTTGTATCTTGCATATTACGAGCTATTGGGCTAATATCTAATTATCAGTGAGTGCATATCATGTGTGCATGTGTGTTCATTTGTGATTGGGTTACCTCACTCAGGATATTTTCTAGTTCCATCTATTTGCTTAAGAATTTCTCAAATTCATTGTTTTTAATAGCTGAGTAATATTCCATTGTATAAATGTACCAAATTTTCTGTATCCATTCCTCTGTTGAAGGACATTTGAGTTCTTTCCATCTCTGGCTATTATAAATAAGGCTGCTATGAACATAGTGAAGCATGTGTCCTTGTTATATGTTGGAGCATCTTCTGAGTATATGCCTAAGAGTAGTATAGCTGGGTCCTCAGGTAATGCTATGTCCAATTTTTTGAGGAAACACCAGACTGACTTCCAGAGTGGTTGTACCAGCTTGCAACCCCACCAACAATTGAAGAGTGTTCCTCTTTATCCACATCCTTGCCAGCATCTACTATCACCTGAGTTTTTTATCTTAGCCATTCTGACTGATGTGAGGTAGAATCTCATGGTTGCTTTGATTTGCATTTTTCTGATGACTAAGGATGTTGAGCATTTCTTTAGGTCCTTCTCAGCCATTGGAGTTTCCTCAGTTGAGAATTCTTTGTTTAGTGCTGTACTTCATTTTTAATAGGGTTATTTGGTTGTCTGGAGTCTAATTTCTTGAGTTCTTTGTATATATTGGATATTAGCCCTCTATCAGATGTAGGATTGGTAAAGATCTTTTCCCAATCTGTTGGTTATCATTTTTTCCTATTGACAGTGTCCTTTGCCTTACAGAAGTTTTGCAATTTGATGAGGTCCCATTTGTCAATTCTTGATCTTAGAGAATAAGCCATTGGTGTTCTCTTCAGGAACTTTTCCCCCGTGCTTGGGTATTCGTGGGTCTTCCGCACCTTCTCTTTATCTGGTTTTATGTGAAGTTTCTTTATCCACTTGGACTTGAGCTTTGTACAAGGAGATAAAAATGGATTGATTTGCATTCTTCTACATGCTGACCTCCAGTTGAACCAGCACCATTTGTTGAAAATGCTGTCCTTTTTCCACTGGATGGTTTTAGCTCCTTTGTCACAGATTAAGTGACCACAGGTATGTGGGTTCATTTCTGGATCTTCAATTCTATTCCATTGATCTTCCTACCTGTCTCTGTACCAATACCATGCAGTTTTCTATCACTATTGCTCTATAGTACAGTTTGAGGTCGGGGATGGTGATTCCCCAGAAGTTCTTTTATTGTTGAGAATAGCTCTAGCTATCTTGTTTGTTTTTTGTTTTTTTTTGTTTTTTTTTTTTTGTTATTCCAAATGAATTTACAAATTGCTGTTTCTATCTCTATGAAGAATTGATTTGGAATTTTGATGGGGATAGCATTGAATCTGTAGATTGCTTTTGGCAGGATGGCCATTTATACTATATTAATCCTGCCAATCCACGAGCATCGGAGATTTTTCCATCTTCTGAGATCTTCGATTTCTTTCTTCAGAGACTTGAAGATCTTGTCATACAGATTTGTCACTTGTTTGGTTAGATTCACACCAAGGTATTTTATATTATTTGTGGCTATTGTGAAGGGTGTCATTTTCCTAAATTCTTTCTCAGGCTGTTTATCTTTCGAGTAGAGAAAGAAAGACTACTGATTTGTTTGAATTGATTTTATAACCAGCCACTTTGCTGAAGTTATTTATCAGGTTTAGGAGTTCTCTGGTGGAAGTTTTGGGGTCACTTAAGTATACTATCATATCATCTGCAAATAGTGATATTTTGACTTCTTCCTTTCCTATTTGTATCCCTTTGACTTTTTTTGTCTAATTGCTCTGGCTAGGAATTCCAGTACTATATTGAATAGGTAGGGTGGGAGTGGGCAGCCTTGTCTAGTACCTGATTTTAGTAGGTTTGCTACAAGTTTCTCTCCATTTAGTTTGATGTTGTCTAATGGTTTGCTGTATATTGCTTTTACTATGTTTAGGTCTGGGCCTTGAATTCCTGATCTTTCCAAGACTTTTACCATGAAGGGATGTTGAATTTTGCCAAATGCTTTCTCAGCATCTAGTGAGATGATCATGTGTTTTTTTTTTTTTTCCTTTAAGTTTGTTTATATAGTGGATTCTGTTGATGGATTTCTGAATATTGAACCATTCCTGCATTCCTGGGATAAAGCTTACTTAATCATGATGGATGATTGTTTTGATGTGTGATTCGATTTGCGAGAATTGTATTGAATATTTTTGCATAGATATTCATAAGGGAGAATGGTCTGAAGGTTTCTTTTTTGTTCTGTCTTTGTGTGGTTTAGGTGTGAGTATAATTGTAGCTTCATAGAATGAATTAGCTAGTGTTCCTTCTGTTTCTACTTTGTGGAATAGTTTGAAGAGAATTTGTATTAGGTCTTCTTGGAAGGTTTGATAGAATTCTGCACTAAAATCATCTGGTCCTGTTTTTTTTTTTTGTTTTTTTTTTTTTTTTTGTTTTTTTTTTTTTTTTTTTTTTTTTTTTTTTTTTTTTTTTTTGAGGAGACTGTTAATGACTACTACTGTTTCTTTAGGGGGTATGGGACTGTTTATATTGTTTATCTCCTCCTGATTTAACCTTGGTACCTGGTATCTGTCTAGAAAAATTTTCATTTCATCCATGTTTTCCAGTTTTGTTGAGTACAGCCTTTTGTAGTAGGATCTGATGATTTTTTTTTTTTTTGTATTTCCTCAGTTTCTGTTGTTATGTCTTTCTTTTCAGTTCTGGTTTTATTAATTTGGATACTGTCTCTGTGGCCTTTGTTAGTCTGGCTAAGGGTTTATCTATTTTGCTGATTTTCTCAAAGAACCAGCTCCTGGTTTTGTTGATATTTTGTATAGTTCTTTCTGTTTCGACTTGGCTGATTTCAGCCCTGAGTTTGATTGTTTCCTACATCTTGAGTGTATTTGCTTCTTTTTGTTCTAGAGCTTTCAGGTGTGTTGTCAAACTGCTAGTGTATACCCTTCCCAGTTTCTTTTTGTAAGCACTTAGAGCTATGAGTTTTCCTCTTAGCACCACTTTCATTGTGTCCCATAGGTTTTGGTATGATATGTCCTCATATTCATTAAGTTCTAAAAAGTTTTAATTTCTTTTATTTCTTCCTTGACCAAGTCATCATTGAGTAGAGCATTGTTCAGTTTCCATGTGTATGTGGGTTTTCCATTGTTTTTGTTATCATTAAAGACCAGCCTTAGTGCCTGGTGATCTGACAAGATGCAAGGGATTATTTCAATCATTTTTTTCTGTCTGTTGAGGCCTTTTTGTGACCAATTATGTGGTCTACTTTATAGAAGGTACCACGAGGTGCTGAGAAAAAGGTATATTCTTTTGTTTTGGGATGAAATGTTCTATAGATATCTGTTAAATCCATTTGGCTCATAACTTCTGTTAATTTCATTGTGTCTCTGTTTAGTTTCTGTTTCCTTGATCTGTCCATTGCTGAGAGTGGGGTGTTGAAATCCCCCAATATTATTGTGTGAAGTGAAATGTGTGCTTTGAGCTTTAGTAAAATTTCTTTTATGTATGTGGGCGCCCTTGCATTTGGAGCATAGAAGTTCAGAATTGAGAGTCTATCTTGGTAGATTTTTTTTCTTTGGTAAGTATAAAATGTCCTTCCTTACCTTTTTTGATTACTTTTGGTTGAATGTTGATTTTATTTGATATTACAATGGCTACTCCATTTTGTTTCTTGGGACCATTTGCTTGGAAGATTGTTTTTCATCTTTTTACTCTGAGGTAGTGTCTGCCTTTGTCACTGAGGTGGGTTTCCTGTATGCAGCAAAATTTTGGGTCCTGTTATGTATCCAGTCCGTTAGTCTAAGTCTTTTTATTGGGGAATTGAGTCCATTGATATTAAGAGATATTAAGAAAAAATGATTATTGCTTCCTGTTTTTTTTGTTATTAGAGGTAGAATTATGTTTGTGTAGCTATCTTCTTTTGGAGTTGTTGGACAATTACTTCCTTGCATTTTCTAGGTTGTAGTTTCCCTCCTTGTGTTGGAGTTTTCCATCAATTATCCTTTGAAGTGCTGGATTTGAGGGAAGATATTGTGCAAATTTGGTTTTGTCATGGATTATCTTGGTTTCTTCATTTATAGTGATTGGGAGTTTTTCTGGGTATAGTAGTCTGGGCTGGCATTTGTGTTCTCTTAGGGTCTGTATGACATCTGTCCAGGATATTCTGGCTTTTATAGTCTCTGGTGAAAAGTCTGGTGTAATTCTTATAGGTCTGCCTTTATATGTTACTTTGCCTTTTCCCCTTACTGCTTTTAATATTCTTTGTTTTGTGCATTTGGTGTTTTGATTATTATGTGACAGGAGGTATTTCTTTGCTGGTCTAGTCTCTTTTGTGTTTTGAAGGCTTCTTGTATGTTTATGGGCATCTTGTTCTTTAAGTTAGGTAAGTTTTCTTCTATAATTTTGTTGAAGATATTTATTGGCCCTTTAAGTTGAGAATTTACACTCTCATCTATACCTATTATCCTTAGGTTTGGTCTCCTCATTGTTTCCCGAATTTCCTGGATGTTTTGGGTTAGGAGCTTTTTGTATTTTGCATTTTCTTTGACAGTTTGTGTCAATGTTTTCCATGGTATCTTCTGAACCTGAGATTCTCTCTTCTATCTCTTGTATTCTGTTGGTGATGCTTGTGTTTATGACTCCTGATTTCTTTCCTAGGTTTTCTACCTCCAGGGTAGTCTCCCTTTGAGACTTCTTTATTATTTACTTCCATTTTTAGATCCTGGATGGTTCTGTTTAATTCCTTCACCTGTTTGGTTGTGTTTTCTTGCAGTTCTTTAAAGGATTTTTGTGTTTCCTCTTTAAGGGCTTCTACCTGTTTACCTGTGTTCTCCTCAATTTCTTCGGGAGTGTTATTTATGTCCTTCTTAAAGTCCTCTATCATCCTCATGAGAAGTGATTTTAATTATGATTCCTGCTTTTCTGGTGTGATGTGGGTATTCAGGGCTTGCTATGGTGGGAGAACTGGGTTCTGATGATGCCAAGTAACTGTGGTTTCTGTTGCTTATGTTCTTGTACTTGCCTTTTGTCATCTGATTAACTATAGTGCTACCTGCACTCACTGTCTCTGATTGGAGCCTGTCTTTCTAGTTATCTTGCTTGTGTCAGAACTTCTCAGAGTCCAGATGTCTCTGTGGTCCTATGATCCTGAGCTCCTGGGTTGAAGAACTGCTGGGACTCAGGCTGCCTTTGAGATCCTAAGATCCTGCTGTTCTAAGTGCACTGGTTCCTTTAGGATGGCTCAGAATAAGATGTCTTCAGCAGAGCAGCGTTGTCTGCCCCAGCCAAAAGGACCAAGCTAGGGGCAGAAGGGAGTAGTATTCCAGAAGGGTGGGGTTTGTGTGGCTGATAGGTCCTGAGTGCCCCAGCCTCCCACTTGTAGCTCTGGTGTAGTGGGAGAGGGTTCTTACCCGCTGCTCTGAGTGCAGGGATTCCTCTAGGATGGCTCAGGATATGGTGTCTTCAATGGAACAGACCAGCTAGGTGTCTGCTCCAGCCCAAAGGACCAAGCAAGGGGCAAAATGGGAGTGCCTGACAATTATAAATAAAAACTGTTATGTCAAGTCCCTGTGCTATAGTCTTTTGGGTATATGACCAGGAGGGCTATAGCTGGGTCTTGAGGTAGAACTATTTCAAATTTTCTAAGAAACCACCAAATTGACTTCCAGAGTAGTTTTATAAGTTTACATCTCCCACCAGCAATGGAGGAATGTTTTCCTTCCTCCACATCCTAGCCAGCATGTGCTATCATTTGAGTTTTTGCTCTTGGCCGTTCTGATTGGTGTAAGATAGAATCTTGGAGTTGTTTTGATTTGCATTTCCCTGATGACTAAGGACTTTTTGATCATTTCTTTAAATGATCCTCGGACATTTGAGATTTCTCTACTGATAATTCTGTTTAGCTCTATACTCCATTTTTTTTTAAATTGGGTTATTTGGGTTGTTGGAGTCTACCTTTTGAGTTCTTCATAAATTTTACATATTAGCCCTCTGTCAGACTGAGGGTTGGTGAAGATCATTTCCCAGTTTGTAGCCTTCCATTTTGTCCTATGGACTGTGTCCCTTTTCTTACAGAAGCTTTTCAGTTTCACAAGATACCATTTATCAAAGGTTGATCTTAGAGCCTGAGCCATTGGTGTTCTGTTCATTAAGTAGTCTCCTTTACCAATGAGTTCAGGGCTATTTCTCACTTTCTCTTCTTTTAAACTTAGTGTATGTGATTTTACAGCTAGATCTTTGATCCACTTAGACTTGAGTTTTGTACAGGATTATAGATATGAATCTATTTTCTATTCTTTTACATGCAGACATTCAGTTATACCAGCACCATTTGTTGAAGATGCTTTCTCTTTTTTTATTATATGGTTTTGGCTTATTTGTCAAAGATCAAGTGTTCATAAGTGCATGGATTTCTTTCTGGGTCATCAATTCAATTCCATTGATCTCTGTTCCGACATCAATATCATGCACTTAAAAAAAAAACTATTATTGCTCTGTAGTATAGCTTGAATTCAGGGATGGTGATAACTCACAAAGTTCTTTTAATGTTTAGGATTGTTTTAACTATCCTGTTGAATTTTTATTGTTGTTGTTCTGTTCTGCGCCCCTCCGTGTCCCCTTCGCCCACGAAAGAGACACGTGAGGCGGTGTTTGGGTGGTTACCACAACGAGGCTTTATTCTTGTATCAGCAGAAGCAGAAAAGACCCCAAGCCCGGAAAAGGCACTGCTATATGTACCCTAGAGTGGCGTGTTCACTTCTGATTGGCTGTTCACTCATTACCCATAATACGCCCCGGGATGGGCAGTGACTTTGGTGTGCTTTTTGCCTTTTGCACCTGCATAGTTAGTTGTTTACTAGTGGGAGGACAGGATGCCCACGCCATCTTGTAATGGCGAATGTTATCACGCTCACGCGGCTCCTAACATCTCCCCCTATCAATTTTATTAAGATGGAACAGCCTTTTGCCTATCAAGCACGGCACCAACTCAGTGAGGGAAAGCAGAGGCCTGATCCCCTGTGCAAAATGAGATATTGTAATGGGTTTCTTCTCTCATTGTCGTGCAATGAGGAATACTTCCCATACCCATCTCGATGCCTTTTGACAGGGAAAGGGAGCCTCCGCCCTGGGGCGCCACCAGGGGAGGAGGTTTCTTGGCATCAAACCTTTGTGCAATCAGGCATACTTTTGGGAAATCTATCCACACTCGTGGAACATTCCCTGTCGAGTACCCACTCACAACACCTCTAAATATTCAGGTACCACAGTTATTCAGGCAAGGGCTGGGTAGACTTAGACCTCTCATCGACCCAGTGCAATGGGCTGAACCCTTGGGGTGCATCGACTGAGGGTCTCAGTCATCAGCTGCTTTCTTAGCCTAGATAGCCAAATTTCAGGGGGAGATGCTTGCTCAAGGCAAGTGCTTGAGCGATAGAGGCCTTGTCACGTTTTTGTTGGGCTCTGAGCTTGCAGACCAATCATAACATGAACACTAATCCACAACATAGGGCTGCACCAAACAGGCCTATCCCCACCCTTTAAGAAAGAAAAAAAAAGGCAGAGGTAAGCCAAGAAGTAAAATCGCCAGGGGTAACGGGGTCCACTCGTGTTCCATTAAGGCTCGAAATCCGGATCTGCAATTGCTGCTGCATCTGGTACAACTCCCTAGTCCACTTCCCTTGTAAATAAGCAGAAAGATTATGGCTTTGAATAAATGTATCATTCATAAATCTCAGAGGTGTAATACATAGATGTGGAGTTGCTGACACGCAGCTCATTTGAACCACATCTGTGAGCTGCTCCACATGGGCTTGGAGCAAATCAACTCTCTGATTGACCAACAGGATGCCTGATGCCAGGTATGCATCCACTTTCTGTAGAATGGTCAAAGCCTCAGAGGTCTTTTCTGAGATTTGATTAACAACAGTAGCTGCTGTAACCTGATCAGCCAAGGCTGTGCTGGCTGTCACAGCTGCAGCTGCAGAGATGGTAATAGCAGTGATAATGGCTGCAGTTATATCAAAATCTCTCTTCTGTCGAAATAAAGTCAAGGTCCCAGACGTCTGAACGGGGATAGGGATTCATAGTGGTATACTGGCTATTAGGGCCTGCTTATAGACAAGAGCAGACCAGCACTGGGACATAAAGCAAGTTACATTGGTACAAGTTAGCAGAGGTGGCACCTTTTAAGAAGGCAAGGGCATAGGTTTTGGAAAAGCAGATAGGATAGCGATCTAAATTCACTATATATACTAGGAACCTGAATTAGGAGAGTCCAAATGAGAACTGAGAGAGTCTGCAGATGAATCCTTTCGGGGGGGTGGGGGAGAACGGGTCATTTTCAGGAACTGCGAGTCACTGCGCCAGTCGCTCTGGCAGCCAAAATGGGTTGTCTTCTTCCTGTGGAAAAACACAAACCGCTCCCTGGGATCTTATTAAAATAGGATCCGGGCCTTTCCATTGACCAGTCAAAACATCTTTCCATTTTATCATTTCTTTTGGCCTAGTTGGTTCTAGGCAATGGCGATCAGCCGCCGTGTTGCCCTGACTGTCCAAATTCAAAAAGTTGAGGGTAAAAAGTGCCAGAGAAACAGTAGCTTGTGGCACCGTGGGCAGAGCTTCCTCAACTTTTCTTTTTGGTTTATCAAATAAGTTTTAAGGGTACGATGAGCATGCTCAATGATGCCCTGTCCCTGAGGGTTGTAAGGAAGACCTGTCAGGTGTGTCACCTCCATTTGGCGACAAAATTGTCCAAACTTTTGAGAAGTATAGGCTGGTTCATTGTCAGTTTTAAGGATTTTAGGCTTTCCCCAGGCACTCCAAGCCTCGAGACAATGCTGAATAACATGGGCCGCCTTTTCTCTGGTCAATGGAGAGGCGAACATAACTCCAGAACAGGTATCATCGGAGACATGCAAATAATGTAATTTGCCAAAGGATGGGATGTGAGTAACATCCATTTGCCAGATCTGTAATGGCTTAATTCCTCGAGGGTTAATTCCTGTATAGGGAACAGGAAGGAATTGACAGCAGTTTTGGCATTGAGTCACAATAGCTCTGGCCTCCTTTCTAGACATGTTAAACCGACATCATAGTGTCTCAGCTGTCACATGAAACCTTTTATGAAAGGCTTTAGCCAAATCTAATTTTGGCGAAAGGGCAATTGCAATCAACTTTGTGGCTCGATCTGCCAGGTCATTTCCACAGGACATAGGTCCCGGTAAGCCTGAGTGAGCCCTAATATGAGTTATAAAAACAGGGAATCTTCGCTTAGCCAGGGTAAGCTGAATCTTTTGAAAAACTTCTACAAGTCTGCTAGATGTCTTAATTAACCCAGCAACTTCTAATGCTTTTACTGCATTAACCACATAGAAGGAATCTGAAACAATATTTAAGGGACCTGGAAAGATTTCCAGAACCTCTGGCACTACTAAGCATTCCACAATTTGAGGTGAGGTTTCATGGTATTGTTTGGATGTAACCTTATCATTAACCACATAGGCACCCACTCCTGTTTTTGACCCGTCCGTATAAACTACCATTCCATCTGGGAGTGGCTCCTGAGACACAATATGTGGAAATATGATAGCTTGAGTTAAGGCAAATTGTAAGATGGGATGCTTAGGATAATGATTATCTATTTGACCATTGAAGGAAGTAACCAGCACTGCCCAAACATCAGAGGTCTCTACGAATCTCCAATTTCTGAGGAATTATCTTTTCTGGATAGATAACCATCCCTAAAAAGGAGCCAATTTCTGAAAATTGAACTTTCTCAGTAGCAACATGCAGCATATATCCCGCCTTCCCACAGGCAAAGCATTGCACGATTCTGACCTTTAAGGAGGACTGCAGCCATTTCTAAGTTTGCTGCTGCAAGTCCGGCACCAGCAAGGGGACCTCCCAAGCCGCAACTGACTCCCAACCAGTCTTGCAGCCCCCCGGCTCTCCAAGGAGCAATGGCTGCACGGCATTCAGCCGTGGCATCCTCAAAGACCATCCGTTCAATCAATGGCATCGCTTGTTCTGGTTCCCCAAAGATCCTGCCAGCTGCCTCAGTCATGGGGGCCACAAAGTCAGAGAAAGACTCATTAGATGTCTGAATTATCTTGGACAAATAAAGATTACTGCCTTCCTTCCTAGGGAGGGACTTCCATGCCTTTATTGCAGCTGATGTTATCTGTACATAGACCTGGCAGGGATGAGCGATCTGGTCATTCTCGTGTACGCCAACTCCAGCCAGCATTTCAAAAGTCTATAATTGTTGTCCCTCAGTGTTTGCATTAATCCTGGCTTGTGCTTGTAGTGCCTCGTGCCAGAAGGCCTTCCACTCTAGGTATTGGCCCATATTGTTAAGTACCACCTTCACTGTGTCCTGCCAGTCTCCTGGCGTCATAGCAGCTGTACTTAATCTCTCCACTTGGGATATAGTAAAATTAGCCCCAATTCCATATGCACGTACTGCCTCAGCTAATTCTTTGACCTGTCTATACTGGGGCATGGACATGAGTGCCTTCTGCCACTTCAAAGACCGGAAATGCAAGCTGTAGTTGTCTCCTATCTCCTGGGCTGAGAAATGAATTAGAGGCGCTGCCTGAGGCATAGGCCGGAGGCAAGGCCAGGGCTGAGGGATTCAAGGTCTTTCTTAGTCTTATCCCAGAACAACTATCCTTTGCACAGGCGGCTGCTTCCTGCTCTAGGCTCTCTTCCTCTCCTTGCGTTAGGTCTTCCTCGGAGCTGCTAAGGTTTATGGAAGCAGGGTCCTTAATGGGGTACAGGGGGGTCCCCCTGAACTTCAATCTCTCTTCACCAGCTGGTGAAGGGTCCTTAACCTTAACAGGCCTTGCAGTGGCCCACTGTTCCTTTTGAGTACTCTTTCCTATAACCAGGCTCCTTGGCCTGCTTCTGTTGCCCAGGCTTTTTTTGCCTGCTTCTCCTTTCCAGGCTCTTTGGCCTGATGCCGGCTAACACGCCCTGTTTCTGATACTCTGGAGTGGACCTCTCCTGAAACCTCTTGACTTGCACTAATAGCTGTGTTGTGAGCTGGATCTTTACAACACAAATAAGCTAAAAACAAAAGCAATGCAAGCAAGAGGCCAACTATTGCTGCGTCAGCAATGGGTGAATATCCGCCCGCAACAAAAGCTTCCACCCCAAACATATCTCTCAGAGACGTACCTCAATCCTGCAGTTTTTTAACCCGCCCCAAGTCTCGGGGGGTGGGGGGGTTTCCATGGTGCCTTGAAGATCCCGGGTTTCGGCACCAGATGTTCTGCGCCCCTCCATGTCCCCTTTGCCCATGAAAAAGACATGTGAGCTGGTGTTCGGGTGGTTACCACAGCGAGGCTTTATTCTTGTATCAGCAGAAGCGGAAAAGACCCCAAGCCCGGAAAAGGCACTGCTATATGTACCCTAGAGTGGCGTGTTCACTTCTGATTGGCTGTTCACTCATTACCCATAATACGCCCCGGGATGGGCAGTGACTTTGGTGCGCTTTTGCCTTTTGCACCTGCGTAGTTAGTTGTTTACTTGTGGAAGGACAGGATGCCTGCGCCATCTTGTAATGGCGAATACTATCACGCTCACGCGGCTCCTAACATTGTTCTTTTTTTGTTTTTATTTTGCGTTTTGTTTTTGTCTTTTATTTTGTTTTTCAATATTAATTTGAGAATTGCTTTGTCAAAATTTGTAAGGAAGTGTGCTGGAATTTTCATGGAAATTGCATTGAATCTGTAAATGGACTTTGATAAGATGACCATTTACATTATGTTAATCCTATCTATCCATGAGCATGAGAGATCTTTCCATCTTCTATCTTTTACAATTTCATTCTTTAGCAACTTGAAGTTCTTGTTATATAGGTCTTTTATGTGTTTGGTTAGAGTTTCACCAAGATATTTTATATTACTCATGGTTATTGTGAAGTTTGTTGTTTCTCTAATTCCTTCTTGGCCTGTTTATCACTTGTATAAAGGAGGGCTACTGTTTTTTTAAGTCAATTTTGTATCTAGTCACTTTGCTGAAGGTGTTTTAATGACATTTATCACATTTATCACAAAATTTTCTTTCATGGTTACACTCCTTTCTTATTTAAAAGAAAAAAAAAAAACCACATTAACAATCTCATGACCAGGCAGACTTTAAAAAATGTTTTTCTCTAAAAGTTTTATAGGTTCATGTCTTATTTTCAAATCAGATCTGAGATGATACATTCTGAGCTATTTTTTTGTGTAAGATGGGATTTTTATGTCAAGATACACTAAAAAATACAGCAATTTTCCAGAAAGAATTGATTCTTCCTTCATGGAATTTTCTGTTTCTTTTGTTGAAAATCTATTCATTATCATAGTTAGCACTCACATTTTACATGGACTTCTTTTCTAAGCTCATATTTTAAAGCCTGTAATAATATTTCTTTTATGATTCCATTGTAAATACAAATAGACAATTTCTGGCTTTAAATTATACCCTTATCCCAAGCTCCTCTTTCAATCCTTAGCCCTGAAATGTTCAGGTGTATTTCTACTATAGTGACCATTAAAAGTCACAGGAGGCTATAGGGTATGACAGGTAAAAAGTGGCAGCAAAACTATGCAAATGAGGTTCAAATCCTTCATTAAAGTTTTTATCTCAATACCTATGTGTAACTGATATAGGTACTGGCAGTCAAACTTGGGTCCTTTTCAAGAGCAGAGCATCCTCTTAACTGCTGAGCTATATCTCTAGTCCCATTTCCAGTGGAACATGAGTCTTATTTTTAAGTTGATAAAATTATTATTATCATTGTCTTACAAAAAAGCATCACAATCTCACTTTTAACTTCTCCTATGACTTCACCAGAAGTACATGTTGTGCCTGGAGTTTGCCATTGGTCATCCTCAGGTGTACCCTCGTGAGCTACACTTAGCATCTTTTAAAATAAAATCATGTTATGGTACTGTGTGTGTGCATCTATGACTCAGTTAACATACTTAGATATATATTAATGATTATCCATTCAACAAAGTATATTATCTTTGAAATAGTTCTTTTCGTTAATTCTTAGAAGAAAATTCTGATTTCTTCTAAAATTTTCTTGCTACTACAGACATACTATTCTTCATGTTTTAACTTGACCTGTACAGACTTTTCAGGTTAAAAAGATGAGGGGAGACTTCCGGTCTGGGCCCGAGCTCTGAGCGGACCACCAGCAGCAGCTCTGCACCCAACCTCACAAAACCCAGATGAAGTGGGGCTACCAGGAGCTCTAACCAGGGCAGTATCTCAGGTAAAAAAGTCAGCAACACTCACCCCAAACAGGGAGTAACAGGGCACACAGGGACCCAGAAGTTCACTCCTGGCCAGGAGCACTGGTACCTTCCGGTCTGGGCCTGAGTGCTCAGCAGATCCTGGGAGATAGCTCTGCACCCAATCTCACAGAACCCAGAGGAAGCGGGCTCTCAAGAGCTCTAAGCCAGGCAGTATAGCAACACTCACACCAAATAGAAAGTAACTGGGACCCACTGGGACCCAGGAATTCAATCCTGGGTGGGCATACCAGTTCCTTCAAGCATAGAGCAGATCCCAGGAGGCAGCTCTGTACCCAACCTCACAAAACCCAGGGGTGGCAGGGCTCTCAGGAGTTCTAACCTGGGCAGTATCTCAGGTCAGGAGACAGCAATACTCTACTCAAACAGGCAGTAATCAGGACCCACAGGGACCCAGGAATTCACTCCTGGCCCAGAGCACTGGCTCCTTCCGGTTTCCGCCTGAACACTGAGCAAAGCTTGGACCTCAGCTCTGACCCCAGCAGCAACACTCATCCCAAACAGTTCTGACACAACCAAGATAATAGGAAAGATAAGGCTCCAGTCAGAGACAGCTCAAGTAGCACCAAGGAGATCCAGATGGGGAAAGGCAAGTGCAAGAATACAAGCACCAGCAACCCAGAGTACCCGGCTTCATCAGAACCTAGTTCTCCCACATTAGAAAGTCCTGAATTACCCATATCACCAGAAAAGCAAGAGTCAGATCTAAAATCACTTCTAATGATGATGATAGAGAACTTTAAGAAGGACATAAATAACACCTTCAAAGAAATTGAGGAGAACACAGATAAACAGGTGAAAGCCCTTAAAGAGGAAACACAAAAATCCCTTAAAGAATTACAAGAGAATACGACTAAACAGGTGAAGGAATTGAACAAAAACATCCAGGACATAAAAATGGAAGTAGAGACAATTAAGAAATCACAAAGGGAGACTACCAGGGATATAGAAAAGCTGGGAAAGAAATCAGGAGTCATAGATGCAAGCATCACCAACAGAATGCAAGAGATAGAAGAGAGAATCTCAGGTGCAGAAGATACCATAGAAAATATTAACATAACTGTCAAAGAAAACACAAAATGCAAAAAGTTCTTAACACAAAACATCCAGGAAATTCAGGACACAATGAGAAGACAGAACCTAAGGATAATAAGTATAGAAGAAAGTGAGGATTCCCATCTTAAAGGGCCAATAAATATCTTCAACAAAATTATAGAAGAAAACTTCCCTAACCTAAAGAATGAGATGCCCACAATCATTCAAGAAGCCTACAGAACGCCAAATAGACTAGACCAGAAAAGAAATACCTCCTGTCACATAATAATAAAAACACAAAATGCACAAAACAAAGAAAGAATTTTAAAAGCAGTAAGGGAAAAAGGCCAAGTAACATATGAAGGCAGACCTATCAGAATTACACCAGAGTTCTCACCAGAGACTATAAAAGCTAGAAGATCCTGGACGGATGTCCTACAGACCATAAGAGAACATAAATGCCAGCCCAGGATATTATACCCAGCAAAACTCTCAATTACCATAGATGGAGAAACCAAGATACTCCATGACAAAACCAAATTTACACAATATCTTTCCACAAACCCAGCACTACAAAGAATAATAGCAGGAAAGCACCAATATAAGGAGGGCAATTATACCCCAGAAAGAACACGAAAGTAAGCCTCTTCCAACAAACTCAAAAGAAGATAAACACACAAACAATGCCTCCGCTGTTAACAAAAATAACAGGAAGCAATAATCTCCTCGCCTTAATATCTCTTAACATTGATGGACTCAATTCCCCAATAAAAATCATAGGCTAATGGGCTGGATACACAAACAGGAAGACAAGGGAAAGCCCACACTCACATGGAAATTGAGCAATACTCTACTCAATGATAATGTGGTCAGGGAAGAAATAAGAAAAGAAATTAAATACTTTTTAGAATTTAATGAAAATGAAGACACATCATACCAAAACCTATGGGACACAATGAAAGTGGTGCTAAGAGGAAAACTCATAACTCTAAGTGCTTACAAAAAGAAACTGGGGAGGGTATACACTAGCAGTTTGACAACACACCTGAAAGCTCTAGAACAAAATGAAGCAAATACACCCAAGAGGAGTAGACAGGAGGAAATAATTAAACTCAGGACTGAAATCAACTAAATAGTAACCAAAAAAAAAAAAAAAAAAAACTATACAAAGAATCAATAAAACTAGGAGTTGGTTCTTTGAGAAAATCAACAAGATAGATAAACCCTTAGCTAGACTAATCAGAGGGCAGAGAGACAGTATTCAAATTAATAAAATCAGAACTGAAACGGGGGACATACTAACAGAAACTGAGGAAATCCAAAAAATCATCAGATCCTACTACAAAAGCCTATACTCAACAAAATTGGAAAATCTGGATGAAATGGACAATTTTCTAGACAAATACCAGTTACCAATGTTAAATTAGGAGCAGATAAACCATCTAAACAGTCCCATAATCCTGAAAGAAATAGAAGCAGTCATTAAAAATCTAGTCACACACACACACACACACACACACACACACACACAAACCAATCTGGGACCAGATGGTTTCAGTGCAGAATTATATCAGACCTTCAAGGAAGATCTAATACCAATTCTTTTCAAACTGTTCCACAAAGTAGAAATAGAAGGAACCCTGCCCAATTCATTCTATGAAGCCACAATCATGCTCATGCCTAAACCACACAAAGACCCAACAAAGAAAGAGAACTTCAGACCAATTTCCCTAATAAATATCGATGAGAAAATACTCAATAAAATTCTCGAAAACCAAATCTAAGAACACATCAAAACAATCATCCATCATGATCAAGTAGGCTTTATCCCAGGAATGCAGGGATGGTTCAATATACAGAAGTCCATCAATGTAATTCACTATATAAATAAATTTTCAATTGAGGAATCTCAAATGGTTGAAAAGCACCAAAAGAAGTGTTCAACATTCCTAGTCATCAGAGAAATGCAAATGAAAACAACATTGAGATTCCACCTCACACCAGTCAGAATGGCTAAGATGGAAAACACAGGTGACAGCAGATGCTGGCAAGGATGTGGACAAAGAGGAACACTCCTCCATTGTTGGTGGGATTGTTAGCTGGTACAACCACTATGGAAATCAGTCTGGTGGTACCTTAGAAAATTGAACATAGTATTATCTGAGGACCCAGCTATACCACTCCTTGGCATATACCTAAAAGATGTTTCAAAATACAACAGGGACACATGCTCCACTATGTTCATAGCAGCCTTATTTATAATAGCCAGAAGTTGGAAAGAACCCTGATGTCTTTCAACAGAGGAATGGATACAGAAAATATGGTATATTTACACAATGGAGTACTACTCAGCTATTAAAAACAATGAGTTCATGAAATTCTTAGGCAAATGGATGGAGCTCGAGAATATCATCCTGAGTGAGGTAACCCAATCATAAAAGAACATACATGACATACAATCACTGACAAGTGGATATTATCCCAAAAGCTCACAATACCTAAGACACAATGCATAGACCACATGAAACTCAAGAGGAGGAAGGAAGACCAAAGTGTGGGTGCTTTTTTTTTTTTTTTTTTTTTTTTTTTTTTTTTTTGGAGTAGCAAAATACTCAACCAGAGCTCCCAGGGTCTAAACCTCCAGCCTGAGAACAGAAAGGGAGAGACTCATGGCTCCACTTGTATAGGTAACTGAGGCCTCGTTAGGCAACAGTGGAAGTGGAGGGCCATGTTCCCTGAAAGATTGGATCCATAGTGTTGGGGAATTTGAGAGAAGGGAGGCAGGATTAGGAAAATGGTGGGAGCATACCCTCATAAAAATTGGAAGAGGAGGTATGGGATAAGGGGTTTTGGGGGAGAAAGGAAGTGGAGATAACAATGAAAGGTAAATATGTAAATTATCCAAAAAAAAAATCCAGATAATGAGTCTGGAAAAAAAAGATACTTTACTTATTTCAAACGATTTTCAAAGGTTTCCAGGAGATGCTTATTGGCTAAGATCTTATTTTAAGCTCTTCACAAAAGAATTTATGTCTCTGTTTAATATTCTCAAGAGAGATGCAAATCCTAATTTCTCTCAAAAATTAATTGACAAAAGAGGAGTAATTTTACAAAAAGTAGAAGAAGCTCTCATTAATTTATATATTATATAGATTTATATAGATTGATTAATTGTTGGCTGTTTTATAATAGTTTTTTGATAAAAGAAATTATTAATAAAGAATTATATTTCTTTAAATAGTTTCTTCATGACTCTCTGAGGGTGGAAGGGGCATGCCTTGTTTACTCTTAACTTTCTAAAACTGAAAGCTCATGGCAAATCTGCTGCTGATTGCCTCTGGCATCGCTGAGACCAATGAAAACTAAGCCACAACTATGTGGAAGGACCCTTTTACTCTTAAATGGAATGGCCAGGACCCAGTTCCTACATGGGACCGAGGATTGATATTCATGTTTGATACCACAGAAGGCACAGCTAAATGGCCACCAAAAGATTAATGAACTAAATAGATACCCCCACAAAACCAGGCCCAATTATAAATAAGATGAATAACAATTGACATCCAGGGAAAATAAATTTCCCTGAGAATTCCCTTCTTTTTTCCTTTCCAGATAAAAAATTAATCACTGGTGATGTCTGCTGTTAGGAGTTCTAATCCTGATGCTGGCTTCTGGACTTATACTACTCCCACCTCCAATGTGCCTTTGACAAGGACGTCAAACAGCTATAGACTGATATCACTAATCTGAAGAAATCCTTCATTTCACTGTCTGATGCGATTCCCCCAAATTGCAAGGGACTTTATTGGACTTGATTTTCTCTTTTACAATAGAAAAGATTGTGTACAGCTCTAGATTGTGTACAGCCCTTAAAGAAGAATGCTGCTTTTACATAGACAAAACAGGGATGATTAAAGAGAGCATGAAAAAGGCCAGAGAAGGTCTTGAGAAAAGACAGAGAGAGAAAGAGAAAAATGAGAGCTTGTACAAGAATTGGTCTTCAACCTTTCCATGATTGTTAACCCTACTTCCTTACATCTTGGGACCATTAATTAGGTTACTTTTGCTTATTTCCTTTGGTCCCTGGGCCTTAAATAGGCTGACTAACTTTGTGAAACAACAGATAGATAATCTGTTAGCAAAATCTATTCAGATACATTAAGTTAGTTATCGAGGACCACAAGACTCTAGATGAGGATGTTACTCTACCCAGGGTGCTCCCGAGTCCCATCTCCACCCAATCTAAAAGAGGGGACTTCTGCCCCTAGACCAAGCAGTGAGGGGCCACCCAGAACCCCCTCTGACTGGCAATGTGAATTCTTGCTTAGGCATCGAGGCTAAGCACTGCAAGGGAATATAAATAAAAGTTAAAAATATGTTTCTGGGTTCCCTGAGGGACAAGCCTGACTGCATAGGGGTTGATGTCAAAAGTATCCCCTCTCCAGGAAAAAGACATCGGGACAGGTATGGCCCTCATGCCTCACTGGACAACGACAGGAGGACTGGAGCCATTACAGGGTCCCTTTTAATTTTTGGAGGTCAGGCCTCTATCCCTGCCTTGGCAAGATTATACTTGGAGAAGGGAGGAGATGTCAGGAGCAGCCCTGCTTATACACTGAAGGCCTAAAATCATCCATAAGCCTAAAATCAACAATAGGCCTGACATACATGCCTGCTAACACTAAGTCTTGGGTCTCTATGGAAAAACACTGAAACAGATGTCTATAAACTATTGTAAACAGGCAGTTTTTGTGGAAATATACCAGCTTGAGTAGTTATAGACCTTGTAAATATGTTGAGAACTGCACTAGCCCACGTTTGGGTGCCAAAAATGTTGGGGCCTAGGCTGTCCCACTTTGGGCGGTCAAAAATGTTGAGGCCCTCTCCACTCCGCACTTGGCGGCCACTGTTTCTCGGCCCAAGCCACGGCTCCTGTCTGAGGGTCAGGGTCGAGAGAGAGAGAGAGAGAGAGAGAGAGAGAGAGAGAGAGAGAGAGGACAGACTTGAAGAATGGAGACCAGACAGAGTGTGATTCAATCCCATTTATTCTTCAGTCTCTCTACTCCTACTCCTAGTGTCTGAATCTCTGTTACTCCAAATTGTTCTCAACTCTCCTGTCTTGAATCTCTGTTACTCCAAATTGTTCTCAAGTTGTACTCTCTAAAGTGTCTGATTCTCTCATCTCTTCTGTCTGCCTCTTGCCTTTATAAGTCTCACTTCTAAGCCACGCCTCTAAGTCACACCTTTAATCATGCCCTTAGGTCTTGTCTCTAAATCTGATCTCTAGGTCACACTCTTAAGTCACACACCTTTAATCTCACACACCTTTGATCTCACACACCTTTAATTTCACACACCCAAGGAAAGTCCTGGGTATCTAAAGCAAGATGTTATCAGAGTGTGCTCAGCTGCTGTAGGCTATTGTAATACAAGTCTCATGTCAGGGTATATGGCTCAAGATGGCTGCAAATCTGATAGCCACTTTCTGCTAAAAGTTGGCCTCCAACATAAATAGGCAGCCTTGGTGGATAGTACCAACTTAGATAAGGACAAGTGAAGCATAGGCAGACTCATAGTGACCTGACCCCTGAACCTTCACCCAGCTGATACCCTGTTCTGAAAGATATCTGTACTCCCCCTGAACACCTATGCTCCTGTGTCATCCCCTTCCCCACATCCTGCATTTTCATGTTTATAACCCCTGTGTTAAAAAGTAAAAATTATGATTTGATAATAATAAAAAAAAGAAATGAAATGAAAAGAAATAACACACAGTGTCCCCCTGGCTCTGCTGACTTAGCTTCTGACAATCCATTTTCTTGTTCTCAGAAATACTTTGAATTATAAATTTTATTATGGTTTTTGTTAGTATGCTGGGTAAAATAATTTTTATTGATTTCATTTTAAATTTCAAAATTTGTAGTGAGTTAAAATGTCCTTCAACATAATTATAGGTCATATTTATTTTCATATTGTACAATGCAAGTTAATCTGTTGAACATTTTTTTAAAAAATGAATTCCTTTTTGAGAATTTCATATATGAGCACTGTATTTACATAATTTTTTCTTTCTCTCCTTCCTCCCACTCTTCCCAACCCCAATAATTTTCAAATATATCTTATTTAATTATTGTTCATATATTTATGTATATATGTATACATGTATAAGTATGTATGTATATGCAAATACTGATAAATAAAGTGTTTTGGGGAAAAAAGATGAGGGGAACAACAAGACTTTCATACCTTGACTTTGTGGTATACAGCCAAATTAATACTCAAAATTTTGGATTAATTTCCAGTGTAAGGAAATTTCTCTTTCTCATATTTGAACCAGAATTTAATGTCATAAAATGCTTTGGATTTCATGTATAATATACTTTTTTAGAGATTTAAAAATGCTAGCTTAATTAGCTTCTTCTTTGTTTTATATTTACTTATTTATATAGCTATTAGTGATCTACATACTTTAGGTTTACTGATCTAATTGTCTCGACTTTATAAATGTTATCTTTAATACTGTAATTTAGGGCAAAACTATTTGAACTTTTCTTAATGGTCATGCTATGTGTGTGAATATGTGTCAGTGAACTCTCATGTGGTGTGTGTGTGTGCGTGTGTGTGTGTGTGTGTGTGTGTGTGCATGTACATGCATACACACATGTACTCATGTGTGGTTTTAGCAATTCCCCCCGTTCCCAAATCATAAAGCTATCTTCCAACTTGAAAAATGCTTTGTAGTTTTAATTTCTATGTTTCTAGCACAATAAACCTAAGAATATTTGTGAATGCCATGGCATAAGTTTCTAACTTTATTCTGTTTTATGCAGAAATAAATTGCACCATGAAGTAAGCATAGCTTTTTGTATTTGACTTACCAACTTATAAAAACACATCTGTCTTAAATCACGATTCTATACACAGGATTTTCTGTGCTTTCTTTTCAGATCTGTATCTTTATTTGGTATACTTTAAACATTTTATTTATCAAAACATTACATTTTGCTAATTTGCATTTAACAATGTAGTACGTGGTATTATTACACTTTGAATATAGGTATTCTAGAATACCCATATTCTATTCATATATATTCTATTCATATATATTCTATTCATATATATACCTCTTATTCAAGTATATGTCACTATAAATCTTTTAAAATAGTGATACACATAACAGAAGAAAAGAAGTTTCCAGTTTAAAGAGCAGAAATAAGCGGTTACAGTATGTGGTTAGAATCTCAGCCTTTGACCGCTTACCTTCCTGACTTGCATGTTGTTGGTCACAATCTTTAATTTCCCCATTACCAGACATTTAATTCTATCCATCTTGCTATAGTTAACATGATGCTGCAAGCTCAGCAAAGTTCCGATGCCATCTCTTCTCTTATAAGGAAATCTACCTCAAAGTCTCCTTAAGGGGCAGTTTATTCAGTTATCCACCAAAGTCATGCAACAGTGGAACCCTGCAAGCATCAGCTTCAGAGTGAATAAATAGAAGGCCCAAAGGCAACATATTAAATAAAATCAAAGAAAAAACAGACATATGGTCTTAAAGAAATGTTTTTATAGAGGAAGTAATGTCATGGAACTAATTAAGAAAAGAAAGGTCAATTTTTTTCATTTATTCTAGAGTTGTATTTCATTTTTAATGTTAAAATTTATGCTAAATTTGAGTATTCTATATGAGTTAATTTAAAAAGGATGAGATACAAGATAAAAATATAGTTTCATATCAAAATTATAGCCATCCAAAGTGTATCAACTAATATATCTGGAAAGAGATAAAAGTTAAAAATTGAACTATATTCCACAAGCAAATAGCTGCTACAATGTTATCTTATTGAGAAATGTTAACATACAAGTGAAAGTTAAGAAAAAAAATCCTGCTACAGGAGCTATTTTGTGAAGAATCAGAAAAATTATATTATGTAATAATGAAGATGTTAATCTTTCGTGTAATTATTGCTTTATAACCCGCTATATAACTGAGGGTAGGTTTTGTTGTTTTTACACACTAATGAAATGAAAGAGCTTCCACTTGTGATTTCCAGTGAGGGAACAGCAACTAGGCTTTTTCACTTGCATAAGCAACTAGAAAATCAGATTCCCACCCAACACCCTCCACTCACAAATATTTACCATTTTCAAGCATGTGATACAAACTGCAAGAACATGAATTACTGGAACAAAAAAATAAGAAAGTAAATTCTTTAGTTGCCTCAGTTTATTGACTGTAGGTCCCTTGTAGGTGGCAGAGAGCTATGAAAAATATAAACAGGACCAGCATGTTTGAGGTCTGAGGAGCCAAACCAGCTCCACCTTGTGAAATAAAGAGGTGGAAACTATACATGATAACGATGTCAGAGATGCGTGAAGAGGTTGGGTGGGGAACTGAGTCATTGGTATTTACCTTTAACATATGCAACAGAAAGTTATGGAATTCTAGAGGGAGGAAAACAAACAACAGACAAAAATGCTGTCCAGGAGGAATCAAAATAGATTTGAGAGTAGTGTCTACTTCCACAAGTGAGGACCGAATAAAAGTTATCATTCCCAGAATTTGAATGGAACCCTTACAAGGATATTGAGTTGAAATGATTTATGTTGGCCTTGATCTGAAGATAAATATGTGTCCACTTTAGCAAAGTAGTAGAAAGTCAGGAAAATGTCAAACTCAGAAACTCAGTAAAGAAATACAACAAAATATCTAATGATGCAGGAAGTGAAAGTTATATTGCATTGCTCAATTATTATCTATGATATTCATTGTTTAGCTGCTTTTTCTGCTTATTTTAGTGCAAGAAGAAATAAAGAACGTAAGAATTTAAATATTCAGAAAATATGATTCATATTTAGATTATTTTTAAGTATGTCTTTTATTTATTTATGCATGCCTTTAAGTGTATATTGTTGAGTCCGTCTCTGTGTATGTATGTCTGTATATACATCTGTGCTTCTATGTTTCTGTGAATATGCCTGGGTGTGTGTCTGGGTCTGAGTATATACATGTGTTTGTGTGCGTTTGCTGCTCACATGCATGTGGCAATAGTAGATCCCTTTGAACTGGAATTTCATGTGGTTGTAAGCCACAGTGGGGGTGCTGGGAACCAAAAACAGGTCCTCTGCAAGAGCAGAAACTATTCTTATCAGTGGAGCCATCTCTCCAACCCCATAAATAACAACCTAAAAAAATTGATGTACTATTTTTTTTCATCAGACACTATATTAGTTTGGGTTTTCATTACTGTGAAGAGACAGCCTGACCAAGGCAACTCTCATAAAGGCAAACATTTAATCGGGGGTGGCTTACAATTTCAGAGGTTCAGTCCATTACCATCATGGTGGGAAGCGTAGCAGCATCCAGGCAGACATGGTGCTAGAAAAGCCAAGATATCTACATCTTTATCTGAAGGCAGTCAAGAGGAGGATACTGTCTTCTTCAGACAGTTAGGAATAGGCTTTCTTGAGCATTGGGCAGAACCTGAGCATAGGAAACCTCAAAGCCCTTCCCCACATTGATACACTTCCTCTAACAAGGCCCTAATTCTTAACAGTGCCACTCCCTATGAGCCAAACATGTGGGGACCAAACCTATTCAAATCAGCAAAGAAAGTAAACAATGTATTTCTTTTTTTGTTTTTTTCAATGTGATATCTTTCCTTTTTAGTGGAATTCTCATACATTTCTGGTAGTGGGGAGAAATGCCACAATTACTTAGAAAATATGCATATCATAAAACTTGGCAATACCTTTCTACCCAATTCCCTTTTTTAAAAAGTTGAAACTAGTTGAAACTGGTGCCTTAGACCTAATAGGCAAGGCTACTACTAGTAAGTTATTGAGCCCCTAGCCAAAAAAAAAAAAAAAAAGCCACTTTAAAGTATTCTCTTATAATACTTAAAAAACACAAATATACTCTACATGATTATTGAGTAGTCATAGCAACCAAATATAAACTGACTATGAGGTGTATCCATAAGAATTGCATTCTAATTCTATTAAAAATAGAACCAACATACATGTATAACATGTGTAAGTGAATCTAGATTTATTACAGTAATCAAAAATTCCATAAACAAACCATTAGAAGACATTACTAGAAAGAGTAAAATTTCTGTGGGTGAAAGAAAATTTGGTCTGTCACAGACCGAGATGGGGTTGCAGGGTAGCGAGGGATGACAAGACCTACATGTGATATAGGAAAATACCTACCTATGAAAGTGTACAGTTTTCAAAACTCACTGAGTTGTACACCGAAAACTGGTAACCTTAACTACATGTTAAGTTTATTTCAATAAAGCAAGAAAAAAAGTAAGTTGAGTTGATTTTGAGACAGTTCAACCACATTTTCAGTTCACCAGTCTTAAAGAAGAAACAATGTGGTACTGAATTCAGTAACAAATAACTACTTGTAAATAAAGCTTCTTGAACTAATGTCAAAGAAGGAAATGCCTGCTCACCATCACAAGGAGCCTTGGAATCCTGCCAAGGAAACTTAGCATGCACTAAAATTGGCACAAAGAAATAAACACCCCATCTTTGTGTTAAAAAAAGCTAAGGGTTGTGTTTTTTTTTCTTTTTCAAGATTAAAAGTAGGTTTAATAATTGAATATATGGTTGTAATGCACACTTGGAATCATTTAGGTTTTTACCCTCCACTGACTTCTATAGTCTCAGACACTTGTCATGCAAATACAATTTTAAGAACCAGAATAACAGAATCAACGCAGAAGACATAGGCCTTTGCAGAATTGGCTCACTCTTGGTGGAAAAAGACAGTCACTACTCTCCCCTAAAACTTTGCTAAGCAGCTCCTCCTCATTCTTGGACAACCAAAGTATTTTCTTTCTCTGGATTTTTCTTGAAAATTGTTTATTGCTTTTACATGCAACTGATGCAGTTAGGAAAGTATGTTACTTGCAACAGCATCATTCCTTACGCTCATTTTGTCCTTGGTAATATGAAAAACTTGTATCACTGATTTCACCCTCAATCAAAATCTGCTCCAGTACTTGAGTATATTACTCATCTGCTTTTCATTTAATTGACTTGCTCAAAAATATATTGAGCATCTTTTTGTACCTGTTGTGCTGGGAACACAATTGTGATTACAATAGACAGTGATCTTGAACTCAATGTATTCGGTCTATCAGAAGAGGAAAAGAAGCTAGCAATGAAAAGACCAAATTAAAAAAAATGATGAGTAATGACTTTGTGTGTGTGTGTGTGTGTGTGAGAGAGAGAGAGAGAGAGAGAGAGAGAGAGAGAAGAGAGAGAGAAAGAGAGAGAGAGAGAGAGAGAGAGAGAGAGAGAGAGAGAGAGAGAGAGAGAGAAATACAATGAAAGGATGTATGGGATTCAGATAGAGTACATGTAACAGAGAAACATAAATAAAACTCAGGAAAGTGGCAAATAAGAGTGAATGGGAGATGCCCCACAAAGTTGAAAACGAGTGACAGAAACATGAGACAAAATTTTAGAAAGGAAAGTGAAGGAAAGGGGTTCTACACGTAGGTATGTTATACACAAATAAAAAGTTAAACATGGAGGTGAACACAGACGACTGCAATGGGTGCCAAAGCAACACATATGTATTATTTGGTAGGGCTAATTTAAAGACATTATTTGTTGGGCATAATGGTACATGGTTTTCATTCTTGCAGCTGGGATCCAGTGGCAGGTGAGACTTTGTGAGTTCAAATTCAGCCTGGTCCACATAGTGAGCTTCAGTCAGACAAGGATGTATAGCCAGACCCTGTATTAAAAGCAAACAAATAGAATAAGGTAGTAACATCAAACAACAAAACATCTGCTTTATTGCCTCTGCACTAGCAAATATGGTCCTTCTATTATAATGAGTGCATCTGTCATTTATCTCTTCAGTTCACAGCTATAGGAACCCTACATTAATACTACTTTTCTGTTACATCCCTCTCATGGCAGAATGGATGATAAGAGGGAAACTGTGTCCTTCTTCTTGTGTTAACACAGATTGTTTTCCTTCATAGGATACTCTGTGTAGACCATTGTATTGATAAGATTGTTTTTCCTAGATGGAAGGAGATTGCCTTACTGAAGGAGTACAAATGTTTAAGTATGCTAAGTATGAGTATGAGTACAAATATAAATATAAATATAAATATAAATATAAATATAAATATAAAAGTATAAGATACACTGAAAAATACAGTTCATCAAGTTTGCCAAATAAAATGCTTCTTTCCATTCTCCCAACTGCTCACTTTTCTCTTTGTCAGCTCTAAAACTTTTCTGGAATGTTCACTTCATGCTGTACAGTACTCAGATGCCCCATGTTTACAGAACAAGCTGAATCCCACACCCCATGGAGCTCCATCAAAGTCATGGCTCATGAACTCAGTGTGGTTTGCTTAGAATACCACAGTCTGGTATCTCTAGTTGTTCACATTTTGAGACTTCCATCTTGTGAGCCTCAGGCCATTAACCATCTAGTTACTTCTCCTCTCCCTTTGCCATCTCAGAAACAGCTCAAACAGTCACTACAGTCCTTACTGTATTTCTATAACTTTCTTCAAAGTACTTTGGATGTCAATTCAAGACAGCTAAGAAGCATCCTCTCAATCTTGAACAAAACTGTCTTCAAGGTGAAATGGGATTCCACAGTAGCTAAAACAGGTTCTGCTTCAAGGGAGCCTATCAGGTAATACACTCTACTACATTCTAAATTATTTTCCAGTTGTTCACTGTAATAGTAACCCCATAACACCATAAGCAGATCTGACTCAAATATGTACAATAGGCACTAAGAACATGTGGACACAGAAAAGTTCTGAGAGGTCATAGTTGCTGGGCCTCCTTGACACTTGCAAAGCAAGTGACTAACTAAAGCATCTCTCCTATGGTTTACTCAGTGCTTTGATGTAAAGAGGGCTTGAAAGTCTTTATACAGAGCCAAAGCATAAGCATGTTTGTGTAGATATTGAGTTCTCTCAAGTGCCCTTTTCTTTGTATATCTTATAGATTTATGATGTTTTGACATTTGGAGCCTCATGAAGAGTTAGACATTCATGTCACTACCCAATTCATGGGAAATGAAAAGAAGTATGTGTAACTTTCTTACACCAACAAGATAACTCAGATTCTACACTCTTACCATTTCTTCTGTTGTATCTACACAGTCATGGTTACTAGTTCTATTCAAATCACTCTGAAAACAGGTACTAGACAACAAGAAGCTACTCCTGTTCTTACAATACTAATGGCTAGGCTAGCCAACACATACCCACTTGCCTTGCACATCCTATTCTTTCCTACGGACCCTACACGAAAGGTTCTTCCCTATGCTTTCTCCCTACACTCTGTTCCTTGAACCATTCTGGGGTCTCCTTTTGCAGCACTTGTGGTATAGTATGGCTCTTCCTCCTAGAAGATATGAGTAGCTATTCCTAGTGAACTACCTATGTGGTGACAGTAATCACCAATCTGCTGTTTCTACTATCCCCACATAAGAAAATTTGTGTAGTTAAAATATTTAATTTATCCTTTTTATTTAATTAAAATATAATTACATGATTTCTTTCCTATATGTCCTCACCCCAATATTTTCTCATGTCTCACTACCTCATGTTCTCTCTTAAATTCCTAACTTACATTTCTTCAATTATTGTTTTTATTTTTCAGGTCTTTAAGGGGTCATATCATTGAGATTGTATGATGTAACATTGCTACTGTATCTAGAAGGCACAATCTCCCAGTAGACTTTCTAGTATTCTGGCTCATAAAACATTTAAGCCTCCTCCTCTCTGATGTTTCCTGAGTCTTAAGTATGGGGTAGTTCTATGGTATAGGCACAGCTATAGGTAGTTGGCTAGATATGAGGCATAATTTCCCTTCATCTTAGTGGATCTTGAGCCCAATAAAAAAGTAACCACCAAGATATACGTGCCATTATTGCATGTTGAAGAAATTCTTGCCATGACTATTTTTGTTATTATTCACAGTTGTCAACACTGGGTAGGCTTATTTTTATTTTTTTCTTTCTTGGCCGCTTGAATATAACTTTCTGATGCCACGAAACTTAGTCCTCAATAAGAAATCTTTCAGTTCATATTTAACTTGAATCCTCTAGTTTCTGTGCTGAAGTGTGTGGTATCGTCAGTTTACAAAATTGCTTCTCTAGGTTCATACTCTGGGGCACTGAAAAATATATTAGGAGTCTTTCTTCTCTTTAACAGAATCTTCAATGGAACAGAAATAGGATTGCATACCAAAATGGTTTCTTTGCTGCGGCGAAATTAGGACCTGAAATCCACACAAATCCATAAGGTCTTAGAGAATAAATGTTACTCAGGAAACATTTAACTGTATGTCTTTATTGAAACTTTGGCTAATAATGACTGCCTATGTCCTTGCTTACCCCAAACTGTTCAGCTGTTATAAATTTGGGACTTACAAATTCTGATAGGTAAACAAGGGCAGAGAAATAGCCTTTATTGGTATGAGAGTCTCTTGGTCTCTCCTACCAACAACTGGCAAGGGTGTTTTTCATAGGTAGGCTATGGCTATTTGGGGAAGAACTATCATCCTTAAGTAGATTTCAGCAAAGAGCTGGACTACATAGCTTATAAAACAGAACATAGTCTTTTTAACTTTCTGGGCTAACTTGACCAATTCTTTGTAAACAGTTTTTTTCAAGCTCTGCTTTCAGTATCCTCTTCCCTACTCAATTGTATGAGTAAAACATGTGATCTTTATTCTCTGGTGAAATGTATATTATATGGCTCACATAGAATAATCTTACTACATTGACAAATTATTTTATGAGTAAAACTGTTTCATCATATACCTGCTAATTCAGAGCTTCTAAAATGCTGCACTCATCTAGTTACCTTTAAAGTGAAGGAAATATTTATATGTTTATAGAAAAAATACCTTAGTATAAACTTGCTCATAAAAGCATAAGCAATTGAAATTACATTTGAATAAATTAAAATCAATCCTGTATACAGTCAAGGAAAGACTAAACCCACTTCTCATTTCTGCTATCTATGAACCAGTAGATTTTTGGCTACTTTCTAACATAATGAAGGCTACAAAATCATACTGTCTCTTTATAGCATCATTTTTGTTTGTTACTATATTAAGATATTTTCTGGAAATGTATTATCACTAAAAACAATTGTAACTGAATTGAATATTGTTTAGAAGAAATAATTTAAATCTTTATAAACAATTAGTGATTAAATAGCTCAATCACTGGTCAAGAAGATCCAATAACAGCAAGAAGCTTGCAAAAGAAACTTCGAGTTCATATTTCAAACATCCTGAGGGATGCTTCAGCTCTCAATTTCTGGCTGGAGACATCAGGTCCCTAGTATTCTTTGTAGCTTGAATGCAAGTATGTGGGACTTTTCTAGGAAACAATAATATTCTCTTCCATAGGAGTTGAACAGTTTGGGGTAAGCAAGGCCATAGGCAGTCATTATTAGCCAAAGTTTCAATAAAGACATACAGTTAAATGTTTCCTGAGTAACAGTTATTCTCTAAGACCTTATGGATTTGTGTGGATTTCAGGTCGCCACAGCAAACAAACCATTTTGGTATGCTATCCTATTTCCGTTCCACAGAAGATTCTGTTAAAGAAAAAAAAAAAGACTCGTAATATATTTTTCAGTGCCCCGGAGTGTGAACCTAGAGAAGCAAAAACAGTCTTCAAGTCTATGAAAATAATGGTAAAACCCCAAGACATTTAGGACTTTTGAAATAAAAATATCAGAGAACTCTGATGCTACTGAAGGAACCCATTTATCATGAACGGCTAGCATTGCATGAGCACATCTGCTTGACTTTACCTTAACGGAAAGTTCCAAGAGGTCGTGAACATTCTGAGAAATCAACTCCTGAAGTTTTATTGGGTTCCTAGAATATTGACACTGGACTGTAGTTTGTTTATTAAACCCATCTCTGTATTTTGGCAATTAGTTTCTCACACCTTGACTTTAGAAATCTGGAAATATCTGGCATCAAATCTTTCAAGCCTATGAGGCTGATTTTTCATAAGCTAACATGTCTAATTACAGAAGTTACCTCCTGCAGCGTTTTTGTTCCTGATCCACCAGGGAGTTATATGTGGTTATGTATTTAATCTATCATCTGCATCCCTTCTTTTGAGTCCACTGGCAAATGTTTTTATAAACAGTTGACCCCTGAATATATCCTTTGAGCCAGGCAGCTCATCTCCTGCTTCCTTTGACCAAGAGAATAAGCACATTCCACAGACAAGGAATCTCTGAAAACTGTGAGTCAAGGTTCATACTGTTGTCACTGTTCAACTCAGTTCAAATGATGTCATAAACTGAAGGTCAAGAAAGGACATTAAGTCCCAAGTCCAAAGAAACACTTTATTGCAGCTTCTGGAGTATCTTGTGAAAATTTTCGTCTGACTTTCAAAATTGAAACAATTGTTATGAATTACAAAAATAAACTATAAATAAAGAGCTTAGTGCTAAAATCAACAAAAGATGGAACCAAGTCCTGCTGGCATATGCCGAGCAGTCTAGATAATGTTGATCACATGATAGGGAAGTAGTCATAAATAGTAATTCACAAAGATGTTGGTGACATTTACCTGGCCAGAATTGATATTTTAAATGTGATTTGGAAAGATGAATGGCTAGAAAGGAACTTCCCGAGTTTCTGTTCAAAACTTAGTAATAAGAACCATCTGAACCATACTTGAGCAACATGGTTCCTGAACATCAGCAAGTAGGAATGCCATATAAAATACACATTATTAGTAAATTCACATTTCAATTATGCAATAAATAATTATTTTGTGTAAACAAGGAATGATAGGGTCCACGTGTTTATTTGCTAAACTTCACAACATGTTTGGAAAATAGACCTCAGCTACTATAATTAGGATTTCAAGCAATTGTTATCAAGTGAATTATGAGTTTTCCTTCCCTCACCTCAGCTACTATAAGTAGGATTCCACGTGATTGTTATTATCAGGTGAACTATGTGTTTTCATTCCCTCAGGAAAGGCTTTCTAAATTATAGAGTTCAAGAAACTTCTGGCAAAAGGCCATGCCCAAATTTGCAAGAATTGAGAGTTCTGAATCACTTTTAAATGAAATTAGGAAACATTTTTACCCATTCACATAGGGATGATGCAGAGACATTTATACTCTTTTATTGAGGAATTACATTCAAATAAAGGTAGCCTTGATCTTATGTTCTAGATAGGAAGCATGAAATAGGAAGTAAGAACAACCTATGGTCTAGGTAGAGTAAGAGTCAAGTGGGATCATCTTCTCATGCATATTCTTTCTTTTCTCTTTCTATTTTTCACAGTGGCTGTAAATGGACTATACCTGAATTATATAATATTATAGACACATACATGCTCATAAAATACATAGGAGTGTGTATATATGCATATAAGATACTATGGCATAAAGGATCTTCTTTCAAAATATCTGGGATAAGTTGAAGAATATAGATTAATTGAGATTAAAATATCAATGACCTAGTAATTATTGAAGCCAAGTGTTGTACATTTGACATGTAGTATTCTATATTGTCATGTTTGAATTAGAGGTTACATTATTCAAAAGTAAGACTACATCAAGAAGCATAATATATGGAAACCCACTGGTGTATAAGCTATATAATATAATGTATTACAAATATAACATGTAGCTTTATATATGTGTATATTAAAATTTTAATATAGAGTATGAACAGAAGTTCTTACATGGCTAAACAATGCTAGTCTCAAGACACATGATATTAAATAAATGACTTGGTTCCAATCATGAGATACTTCTCTGTGAATTATTGGTCAGGAAGACTCAAGAGGTAATTCCCCAAACTCAGACTTTTGCTTTTGTTTGACTACTATAACTGGAAGATAAGCCTCTGCTGGTGGAGACACCACCCAGTTATGATGCAAGCAATATAGAGATCCACCTTGAATTGACCAGGAATTCCTTTACCTGTTGCCTAGTCTTTATAGCACTAGAAGACACTATCCAGGCTGCTAGAGCAGAAAGTCCATCAATGGACTTACCCAACACTAAATCCTGCATGTATAATATCTACTTGCCTGGCACAATGTAAGAGTGTAAGAGTGCCATGATGATCATACAGATAACTACCCATTTTTGATTGGATATGAGGCCTCCTGCTCCATGACTAGAGATCATAGTCCTTGGAGAGGAAGTTACTGTTGTTGTTTTGCTAAATGGTCATTCTAAAAATCTATGTTTACACACATGTGTTTGAGAAGCTCAGAACATTAATCAGAGATGCTTTTTTTTGAGACCAGGGCTTGTTAACATAAAGACTCACAAGTGGTTAAAGTGTTGATTATACATCACTGAAAGGGTCAGCTAAAGATGGGCCACCTATATCAACCTGCCCCATCCAAAACTCAGAGTATGTCACAGGATGAGGTAGCAGAAAAAATGTAAAGTCCAGAGGATGGGGAAAGATAGCTATTAAATGTTCACTTCTGAACATGAGATGGATGGTAGACATGTCATACATCAACATCTAGCATCTGTGATTATGTGATCAAGACCTGCACAGAATCAAGTTAGTCAAAATTCTAGCATAGATAGGGTAGGGACTCCAAAGGGCCCTCTATTAGTAGAAGAGGTAATGAATATCCTCTGGAGATTTGGACACTGATAGGTTACTTACTCATGCTCCAATGGATATCCCCACACCCTGTGCATAAGAATAGCACTAACTGACACAGTGCCTTATAAATAACAACATAATAATAAGACATAATTTAAAGGGAGATTAAATAGGGTCAACTGAAGGAGTGAGAGGGACTTGGTGGTAGATGGATATTATAAAAAAATACATGGCATTATACATTTATATATGTATAATATCATATTTATAAATGAATGTTTTGAAAAATAATTATTAAAATTTTGAAGAAGTTAGAGTGTTTCCCCTTGAGTGATAATCATCCCCAAAGTGTCAAAGTGATCTAGAAGCAAAAATACTATTTTAGAGTTCCCCAGCCTCACAAAGAAGCTGCACCTGAGTGATGAATAGCTGTGGCCATCAATAGTGGAACAGCTAAAGTATTGGACCTAAAAGAAGCCTTCCGAATACCTGGAGGCATGGGAAAAGTATCCAGAAAAATTCAAACGGACTTGAGGTTTGTGGAGGGAAAGCATATGTTAACAAGATGAAGTATTCAGTGTAAGTTTGAAGAATCTCTTTCTGTGATCTTGATAGTGATGTAAAACCATATAATGTACAAACTGACTCAGGAAATGTGAACCAAGAATGAAATATTTGTTGTTCATCTTGCTGGCATCAGGCCTAATGCTCTGGGTTGCCCTAAAAAAGGTCTCCTTATTTAGGGGCACCTTGACATCAACTGTGATAAATGTCATCCAAACTTTGCAAACCTCAGACATTCTCTTTGGCTTTCTAGTCACACATTTTAAGATGAGTGTAGCAACAGATAAGAAGTAAATGAATCATTATTTCCAGAAATGGAAATTATGATTTAAACATGAAGAGAAACTTCAATAATACCTTTAAACAGATGGAGATGATTGAATCAAGCACAGATAGAATTCATAATGTCTGGCATTATAAAGTAGCCATGGCCCATGTGTAACACAGAGCGTTATGTCATTGCTGAACAATGGGGAGATAGCTCGATACTCACCCCATCAAAATGAACAACATGTCACCAGATAAGAAACTGTGATATAGTGTGTTGTTATTTCTTTCTCTTTCCTTGTTTTTATGTGTAGTTATTTGGGAGATATCTACAAAGATTACAAATTGCATGCCTTTCATTCCTACTCTAATAAGTAATAGCCAGTGGAAGTAATGTTCTAATCATAAAGAAATCTTGTTCTAATCGATTGATCATTGTTAGGGAAAATATTACATGTTCATAAAAAATACATTTCATTTTCTTTTCACGGGGCAAATGGGAAGACTATCTGTGAGTCCCCTTGGCTCTCTTCCGGCCATGGGGTGTGTACAAAGGTGGTACACGTGTTTCAGCATTACCATGGTTCTTGTTCATAATTACCCATGTTCTTACTTCTGAACCATTTGGGGATCACAATTAAAGAAAATGGTTTCTCAACATGACATGAGACTGGATTTTCTAGTTACCAGCTGGAGGAGAAGCTCTACCAGCATAGAATGTGATGTGACTGCCACACTTAGTCAGTAAGATAGAGGTTTTCTATGTGATTAACATGCAAGTCAACCTATTTGGCATCCACACATACTAGCATGCATCAAACACACACACACACACACACACACACACACACACCTTCATCCATGAGCTTCAAGGCACTATCAATTATCATCATAATTAAATTCAGAACTCGGTATTGTATGAACCAGTTGGAGAACTCTTCCCTGAGGAAGACCATTTTCTTCTACCCCTAGCATTCTTTCCTTGCCTGTAGTTATTTGTCAATTAAAATCAATATCTTATAGTAGACTTAGTTTACAGAATTATTTTATTGAAACTGATATTCTTACATGAACTTTTGATGATTACCAGTAAACTGTCTTGCATATTACTGTAAGTCGTTTGAATCAACAACTTCATGTAACAAGCAAAATTAAATTATTAGGCAGATATTCCAGGGCTTTTTACAGTTGCTGATCAACACTAACCATGAAATAAAGTCATGGCAATAATATAAAAATATTATTTCATGAAAATATTGTAAGTACATTTATACCTCTAAAATATTTAAGGAAAAATATTAATGGAAAAAAAGGCAGAAAACTGAGAGAGAAAAAAATTACCCACTTCATCACCTATGAATATTTGAATCATTTGGAAAAGCCATTGAAACTCAGTCATAAAAAGACGAATTTTAAAACGTTCACTGAGATATTATTTACCACTTCAAGTAAAATTGTGGAGAGGTAACATTTTGTGCCCTATTAGTGAGGTCCCAAAGCATATACTTGTTATTATTTACAATATCAAAATTAGGAACCTTCTGGGTACAAATGGGCTTATTCTCACAGGGATCCAGGAGGCTGAGTATAAGCCAGCATTACTTTTCCAAGATTTCTCATGTCTTGGTGACTGGTGTCTGCTGCTGGGAAAAGAGAGACAGTTTTTTTTTTTTTTTTCTAAAAGTGTAACCTCTAGTAAACTGATCATCCTCTAGTGGAAGCTTGAATATCCAAGAATAGTTGAAAAGCATAAATATTATGTTGAAGTATTTTAAGAAAGGTGGGGACAACAGATTGGGTGTGTAGAAAAGAGGGGATGAATCAAAAATCAAAAATGATCAAAACTCATATATAAATCACATTCTAAAAAGTAATAAATAAATAAATTTTTATTTACATCATCATTTTTACCCTCTAGATTATTTTCAGGATTAAGATGACATATTCTTTCTTTCTTTCTTTCTTTCTTTCTTTCTTTCTTTCTTTCTTTCTTTCTTTCTTCCTTTTAAGAAAGCTTCTCAGTGTATAGACTTTGCATGAAAAACAGCATGTTTGCAATGCCTGGTGGCAGAAATGTTACAGAATTCCTCTCAGGAACATTTCAGCTCATCTAAGTTCAACTTCACTACAGAATTTGAATGATAATTGAAGTAGGAGAGCCTAACTCACTGTAGGCTGAACCATCCCTGGGTAGGTAGCTCCCAACTGGACAAGAAAGTCAGCTGAGTGTAAGTTAGCTTGATGGTGGGCTAGTGAGCAGTGGCTTCTGTAACTGAAGTGTAAGAACACTTCAACTTTGTGTAAGTTCCTTTCCACATGCAAAACATTAAAACTTCACAGAAATTTACACTTGTGACTTCCTCTAAACCTTCTAAATTACCTTTGTAAAACTAAGACTGTTGCTGGGCAGTGGTGGTGTACGCCTTTAATCCCAGCACTTGTGAGGCAGAGGCAGGAGGACTTCTGAGTTCGAGTCCAGCCTGGTCTACAGAGTGAGTTCCAGAACAGCCCGGGCTACACAGAGAAACCCTGTCTCAAAAACAACAACAAACCCCAAAACAAAAACAAAACCAACCAAACAAACAAACAAACAAAAAAAACCCAAGACTGTCTAAGACATATCAGCTTCTGTTATATTTCTAAACAAATGGTTAAGAACTTGATAATGATATTGGTTGTAAAATAAAGTTCAACTTTAGAAAAATTAGTAAAATGTAGGGAGATAATTCTTAGCAATTATTCATGTTTTAGTGGGGATACTTTATTCTGATTTTTTATTTGAAATTAAAATATTGCATCATTTCTCCTTTATCTTACAACCCTCCAGTATACTTCTCTGCTTGTTCTCAAACTCATGGATTTCTGTCTTTTTTGTACATATTCCTAAAAATACAAATACAATATATTCAGTCCAAATAAAGTTACAAGTGTGGATATGATTTCAAGGCTGGCCACTTGGTTTGTGTAAACCAGTTGGGGAACTCTTCCTTGGGAAAGACTATTGTCTCCTGCTCTTGGCATTTCTTCCTTGCTTGAAATTATTTGTCTGGGGCCTCATCAAAATGTATAGAACAAGTGACCTTATAGAACCCAGCTCCAAATGATCTATCTATAATATAAGTCCTTCACCTAAGGCTCAGAAAACATTGTGGAAGAGGGAGTAGAAAGAGTATAAGAACCAGTAAGATAAAATGTATGTTGTGAGGTTGTTTCCTAGAACTGTTAGAAAAGCTACACCCCTGAAGTCTCACCAACATGGTTGCCTAAGCATGACCTGAACACAGATGACAGAAATAGATATGTTAACATAGAGCCCGGGAATTCTGAGAATTTTAAGTTTCCACTTTTTCTTCCTAGTTTTAAACTCCAGAAACTCAGGTGTGGTAAGTTGATACACTCTTTCTTAATGATTTAAAACATATTTTTTTTTGTTTATAATAATTGTGTATCTGATGAAATACAAAATACATGGAATACATTGAGGGAAAAATGACTCATATGTAAGTAAGCAGTAATGCTGAAAATAAATGGCACATGCCACATATTCTAGGAAATAGTTTTGCATATTTGAAAGGAGCTCTATCTGAAGAAAAACATTTATTATTTTAAAAACATATGGCATGATTAAAAAGAAATGTGTTGTCTGCATAGTTTATCCATATTTTTAATATTTTTAAGAAAATAGAGTTGATGACAAAAACAGTCCAGTTAAATTTAAAATATCCTGAAAACTCTGGTATGAAATCCTGGATAAACTCTTTGCAATCTTAATTTTCTATGTATTATTATGTATATTATTCTAACTTCTTGGGGAAAAAATAAGCATAATAGAAAGAGAACAATCTCTAATCAAGCTTTCATGAGTTTATACAGATTTAAACAGACTTATTGACTTTGTTTTCTTCATGTTTTAGTCTGCTTTTTAATGACTGTGAAGTCACACTATGACCATGGCAATTTTCATAAAGGAAAGCATTTAATTGGGGTTTGTTTACAGTTCAGAGGCTTAGTCTACGATTGTCAAGACAGGAAGCATGGAGGCGTGCAGGTGCTCATGGCACTGAAGAAGTAGCTTAGAGTTCTACACCTAGCTCCTCAGACAGCAGGAAGAGAAAGCGACACTGGGCCTGGCTTCAGCATTTGAAACCTCAAAGCCCACCCCCCAGTGGCACACTTCCTCCAAAAAGCCACACCTACTCTAACAAGGCCATAGCTACCAATAGTGCCATTTTCTGTAGGCCTATGGGGGGCATTTACATTTAAAAACTACAATTTAATTCAAAGTTTCACTGTTTGTTGTGAGATTCACCTTAAAAACAGAAGGATTAAGTCTGAACCAACCTCCTGCAACTTGGAATGTGTGTCCATTCAAAGCTGTAAATGATTTTCTGACCAGCTTCTAGTTTTTAAAGAATTACTTTATATATATATATATATATATATATATATATATATATATATATATTATAAAAGCAGATAGGAAAAATTTTAAAAATTACTTGGTATTTATATATGTAGGTAGGTGTATTCAGACACACCAGAAGAGGCCATCAGATCCCATTACAGATGGTTGTGAGCCACCATGTGGTTGCTGAGAATTGAACTCAGGACCTCTGGAAGAACAGAGAGTGTTTTTAACCACTGACCCATCTCTCCAGCCCTGCTTCTTTATAGAAAGAAATTAATTAATAGGAAGAAAGAAAGCAAACTTACAAGGAAGAAAGGAAGAGAAGAAGAGGAAAAAATAGAAAACAAGGTATATTGAAACATCTCTGCCAATTCACTTTATATCTATATCTATGTATCTATCTATCTATCTATCTATCTATCTATCTATAATACTTTGAAGCACAACCCAATATAAGTTCAATCTAGATCTAGTTTAAAATTATAAAATAATGTGAATTATATTACCATATTTTGAGACCATTTGTTTATACTATTAATAGCTAAAAACTGTAAGCATGATGATTTAGAATGTATGCTATGCATGGATGTGTATCATACATATTAATATATGAAGATTTATAGTTACAACACATGGTGTGCAATATAAAATCTTATTTGATTAATCAATGTTAATGGGAACTGTATTTCAGAGTACAAATAATATTTGTATAATGGTAAAATGATCAGTTTTTTTTTATATTTAGGTTCTGAGCATGTGGTGAAGTAATTTTTAAATTTTTTTTCCTATCTGCTTTTATACCGTTTTAATTACATGCAAGTATTAAGGTCTGTTCTGGGTTGAGGAACTAGCAATACAATAGATGCAAATAGTCAAGGAACAAGCAAGATTATAAACACAAATAGTCAAAGAAGAAGCAAGGCAATAAACAAAGTCCTGTTATCACTCCCATGATCACTGTTTCTAAGGATTTAACAAGATGGCCAAAATATTTGAACCTACTTCTCTGTCCTAGCCCAAAGTCATTTTCATGCCTGAAGACTACGTCTTTGTTCTAGCCTAAGATTTAGATTTCTGCCTGAAATTACTTCTTTGTTCTAGCCTAATGTCAGATTCCTGCCTGAAGCCCATTTTCTTGTCCTTGGCCAATATCTGATTCCTTCCAAGGTGCCCATTTTCACCACTTGCTTCCAGTCATCTCTCTAGCACAAAATATTTCTTGAAATTATGTAGAAAAAAGCCTTTTTTTTTTTTCAAAAATCATTGAAATAGAAAAAAAGTAAAAAGAAGGGAATTTTTGAATAATCTTGATACCTTGAAATTTTCAAGGTAGTCAGATTTTATTAGTCCCTTCAGTGATTGACTGCAATCTATAATCTAAAATAAACACTTTTCCCTTCTAAGTTTCTTTTGGTCATGCTGTTTTATTTTAGTAACATAACTAAAAGCAAAATTGAAATAAGGTAGTTTCACTAGGATATTTTTATACCAATTCTTTTCTCTAATAATAATTTCAATAAATATATGGCACACAACCAAAAATTTGAATTGATAAAAGTTATAACAGGGTACACAGTTTTCTTTTACTTTTTATTGTAGCTAAAAATATTTATTCATGAAGAAACACAAATTTGTATTACAGTCTTGGAAGTTAAGGAATTATTGAATGACTTAACATATGCCTTTGAGGACATGAAACTCCTACAGCAAATTCACAAGGCTCATGCAGAAACATTAGCATTATCTGCCTTTGCCACCATTGTATGGCCTTTCTGGGGGGAAGAGATCAAATGTCTAACTCATATCAGACACTGATGAAGACCAAATAAACACTTCCATTCAAGCCTGACTTGGTAGATCAATGACAATGAGTTTATTTGGGTTACTTACAGGAACATGGATGAAGGGTTGTTTACAGAAACATGAATGACTCAAGACAGCAGGAGAAGCAGCAAGAATCTCACACCAGGACTGGAGAGAGCTATAAAAAGTATATCTCTACAGCGGCCTTCTAGGCTTCCTGAGAAACTGCTATAAAGATCCTGGGAGAAACAAACTAATAACTAATTTTACTAAGATGTCACCACTCGGCATCTCTTGTCACCAAGAGGTGTTTAGTTCAGGGAATGGGTTATATCTAATTAAGTTGTCGAAAAGGAGCCTTCAAACAACCCAGGCAATAGTATAGGGCACTTGCCACAAACTAATGGTAAAGCTGTATTGCTGAAGATGAGACCTATACAATCCATGAGATAGAACCCCTACCCAACACTGCTCGGGTGATCAACAATCAAATACAAAATTACCCAAGGATCTAGGGGAAAACCAAATGCTATTTATATGAATGATATTCTGCTATACTTACAAATCAGTATATTGTTCAGTCTTGGTCATCAGAGAACACTTGAAGCAGATGGAAACAGAAACAGAGACCCACAACAGGACAATGTGCAAAGAGTGAAAACCCTTGGGACACTCAGCCATAAATAGTATATTACCATGAAATCCCCCCCCCCCCCCGCCCCAAGAGCTCACAGATGGAAAGGGTCTAAGAGCCAGATGGGGTTGAAGACACTAAGAAAATAAGGCTCTATAAGTCAACATAATCAAAACTCATATGAACTCACTGAGAAATAGCCTGCAAGATTTGCACAAGGTCTTCTATGTATGTATTATGATGTAGGCTTAAAGGATTTTTGTTTGTTTGTTTGTTTTCTTTCTTTTTTTTTTTTTTTTTTTTTTTTTTTGTTTTTCGAGACAGGATTTCTCTGTGTAGCCCTGGCTGTCCTGGAACTCACTCTGTAGACCAGGCTGGCCTCGAACTCAGAAATCCGCCTGCCTCTGCCTCCCAAGTGCTGGGATTAAAGGTGTGCACCACCACTGCCCGGCTTTAATAAGGATTCTTAAATGCTTCAACCTCCCTTTTAGCCCACCACTGACCAGAGGTAGTGGAAAAGAAGGGTTATAGGATACAGGAAAAGTGGATCTGTTTAGAAATAGTTCCTTGGAGCAAATCCAATCTACGTTGTCAGGATATCAGCAGTTCAGTTCAGTAGTGTCAGGACAGCAAAATCAAATTAGGAACATTGGCACAGTACAGCAAAAATAGCAAGGCCTCTGCTGAATTGGCACAAGCTAGCAGGAGAGACCAGAACCAGAAGGGATGCCAGGGCCAGTAGAAGTTCTCTGCCATGTGTTTCTCAATAAAGCGATGACCAGCAAAGATGAAGACAGACCAATAAAGCATTTTCAAGCTAGCTATGCAAGCCAGGCATCACTGTCCATTTAAACCTATTTACTCCCTCCAAACGTCATGTGTCCTCCCACATGTCTTGCCTCAGCAAAACACCATGTGAGTCTGTCTTAGCAAAACTCCACATGAGTCTTTATCAGTTGACATATCCAGAAACTTCTATTTTACTCTGTCAATTGGCCCCAGTCCAAGAAAGCAGCAAAAAGCTGCCAGAACACTACAAGAAATTGTTTTTGTGTGTTTCTTTCTTATGAAGTCATGACAAAGGATGACCAGTAAGGAATGGCAAGGCATACTAATACCATCCAGAGTTGTCTGTTGGGTTATATTATATTTTTTCTTAACATCATGCATCCTTTCATGTGTTTGTTTTAGCAAAACATCCTTTTACCTGGGTGCCCTAGCAAACCATCATTTGACATAACTGACTTTCCAAATAAACTGGAAGTTTCCATTTCATTATGGCTTCCAGTTTAGTGTTATTATGGGATTCCTGAGTGTGCAAGTGAGTGGATCTCTGACTCTTGTGCTCTGTCTTGGTTTCTTTTATTTCTGTTGCTTTCTTTTGTACAAGTTTGATGTGATAAATTTTGTTTTATCTCGTTATATTTTATTTAGTTATCATTTTAAAAATGAAATAATAAAATTTGTAGGCAAATGGATGGAATGAGAACAAATTATCATGAGTGAAGCAATCCAGACTCAGAAGGACAATATAGTATGTATTTAATTATTTGTGGGTATTATCTGTTAAGTCAATGGTATGAAAGCTACAACCTATAAAGCCATAGAGACTAGGTATACAGAAACATACTAAGAGGGATGTATACATCTCCCTAAGAAGAAGGAAATAATAGATAGTTATGGATGAGGCAAGGCGGGGGAAATGCAGAATGGGTGGATCAAGTAGGGGGGAAGAGGAAAAAGGATGACAAGAGAGGGAATATGGGGTAATACAAAATTAAAGATCATGTCAGAAGTAGTGTGAAAACCTAATACAATAGAAGCTATCAAAAATATATACATATGTGATGGCAATCTAAATGAAATTTGTCAAATAAAGGGGGAGACAGAACTGTGCCTGGGCATCTCTTGTACCAACTGGTGCTTAGTACTAAGTTACACCTAATTGAGTTGTTAGTCAAAAGTATACCATGGTAGCCACCAAACAACCCAGGATATTGGCAAAGCTACGGAGTACTTGCCACAAACTGATGGTAAAGCACTATTGTTGAAGATGAGACATATACAACCTATTGAACATGGAGCTAGTGCCAACCAGAGCCTTCATCCCTATGAGCTAGGTTCTTGGTTTTGGAGATGAAGCTTCAAGTGGTTTCAAGCTACCAAACAGGCATGCTGGGAGCCAAACTGAGGTCCTTGGAAGAGTAATACGTGCTCTTAACACATTAGCCATTTTTTTTAGCCCAGAGTGAAGAATTGGTTTTCTTTAATTTAAAACAATGTACAAATGTAAAGTTAAAAAAAAAAAGTACCTGGAAAATATTCAATTATCCCCCGAAGGTAAGAATTATTGGAATGGAAGTGTTAAAATAAAAATTTTCCTGCAGATAAAAATATAAAGAGGGGTGTAGTAGGAGAACAAAAGTTGGATAAAAGAAAAAGCAAGCAGAAACCACTTTTATCCTGAACATTAATTTTAAAATAAATCGATGCCAATGTAAAAATAAAATTTTTCTAGACATTAATATAAAGCATTTTGTGAGGCTTAATATCTATAGAGATGAAGAATATAATGACATAAACAGAACTCTAGCACCTTTCCAAACTTCAAAGCTAGAAGGAAATTTTCATGATCATTTTAAAATAAATCATTCAATTAGCAGCTTCCTTTTACTTGTACCACTTCCACCTGGGTACAGTAGAAATTTTTGGCTTCAGATGCCGAGTCTTTTAATCCCACATTTTTGGAATGAATGAACCACATCAGCTCAAGCCACATGGACTATAAATCTTCCATTTTTAAAAATAAAATAAGGCATAGCTCTTAGCTCTTCATCATAAATCCAAATCTTGATTATTTCTGGAAATCACAAATATTTTCTTTAATTGTAATGCCAGAAACAAGTTTCCAGTAGCAGGAAGGACTCTGCTCAATGTGCTGTTCCTTTTGATTTTTCTCCTCAGTGTCTTGAAAAGATTGGACTGATCTATATGTCTGCATTTGTGTGCCTTTCGTAGTTTTGTTATTTCATCTGTAAGGAAAGAGATGAAAACTGTAACACATAATGACAATGGCATCTACAGAGACGTACATACCTGTGGGAGCTACAATGTTGCAAATATACAGTACTGCAATAACTGAGGCAGGCAAACACAAGAGCTTAGTAGCCCAGGACTGTATCTGGATTGTGTTATGCAGCCACCCACCTTTTATCAGTTCACTTGGCACTCTAGATTTTTTTAACCTACATATTCCGTGCACACACACCCAACTCTGAAGGATACACCCAGCAACCTCAGACCCCTTGTGTATCAAGCTAACATTCACAGCATGATAGTTTGGTTCTTCTTTCCTGACAACCAAACCGAAATAGTTTTCATTCAGTTATATTCTTAAGGCACTCAATATAAAAAATGGAAAAGCTGATCCAGCTTGGACTGGTTTTGGGTACAAGCTCCATAAGACAAAAGTGTGTCCTGATGTGAACTAGCAGGGAAAGTCCCTACTTAACCATCTTATGCCTATGCATAATTGGATATGCATGTGATTAAAATTAGATGCATTATGGGAAATGATATCCACAGCAGAAAAACGATTATGTGACCTAACCTATCAATTATAACAGCAAACACACACACACACACACACACACACACACACACACACACGAAATCTTAGGACTCTATCCATAAAAGGAAACTTGAAACAATGATCAGTGTTCTTGAGCTTTTACAGTTCAGTGGCCCTCTTGTCCCTTGAATTATATTCTGACTTCTACTGTTGCTTTGTTTTAAATAAAATTATTTCACACTTTCTCTTTCATTAGATTCACTGTGTCTGGTTTTATGTTGAGGTTATTGATCCAATTGGACTTGAGTTGGACCTGGAATGGGGAAGGCTCCAGGAGTCAATGTGGGTGACCTTAGCCAGGAAGCCTAACACTGGGGACATGGAGCCTGAAGAGGCCATCTTTTGTAGCCAGGCAGGACCGTTAGTGGAAGGATAAGGACATCACCCACTCACAAAACTTTTGACCACAATTTGTCCTGTCTAGAAGCAATGCAGGGACAAAGAGTGAGCAGAGGCTGAAGGAATGGCTAACCAATAACTCGCTGGACTTGAAAATCATCTCATGAATAAGCATCAATTCCTGCAATTATTAATGATACTGTGTTATGCTTGCAAATAGGAGCCTAGAATAACTGTCCTCTGAGAGCGTCTATCCAGCAGCTGATTGAAACAGATGAAGATATTTACACCCAAACATTGGATGGAGGTCTGGGACTCTTATGGAAGAGTTGGGGGGAGGTTTAAAGGCTGTGAAGGGGATGGGAACACAACAGGAGAACCAACAGAGTCAACTAACCTTTACCTCTGGAGTCTCTCAGAGACTGACCTGCCAATGAAAGAACATACATGGGCTGGAATGAGGCTCCCCCAATACATATGTAGCAGACAAGCAGCTCAGATTCCAACTGGTTCCCACAAAACTGGAGTGGAGGCTCTCCCTAAAGCTTTAACCTGACTAAACAGAGCTGCTTGCTCTGGCCTTAGTGGGACAGGATGTACCTAATCTAGCAGAGAGTCAATTTGCCACTGTGGAGTAATACGGGGGGGGGGGGGGGGGGGACCTCATCCTCTCAGAGGAAAAAGGGAGGGGGGATGGGGGAGTGACTCTGTGAGGGGGGACTAGGACCAGGGCAGCATTTGGGTATTTAAGAAAAATGTCATGCAGACCTCATCTACCTGAAGAACTACCACACTGATTTTCATTGATGTACAAGTCTGCACTTCCACCATCAATCTCTTCAGCATGAGCTGTCACTTGTTTTATTCACCTTAACTATTCTGACTGGTGTAAGATGAAACTCATTGAGAGCATTCTAATCAATTTCTCTCTAAGTTTTTTTAGGTTTCAGTTTTCAGTAATAATTCTTTTCTAATTTAAGTACTTTAATTACTAGAAATGTTATTATTAACTCAAAAGAATTGAAGTAACTACAACCATTAAGGAATATTCTCTTTGTTTCAAGTAGGATTCACATTCAGAGAGATTTCAAGTAATGGTTTTTCTTCTTTTTAGATGCTTGATTTCTAGGGCAAAAAGATGGTTTAATTGTCACATGTCAGATATTCAAGTAATACAAAGTATTTTAAGATTTCTGTTGTTTTCATTTAGCTGACCAAATGAAGGATGAAAATGTAATCTGAAAACAGTTGTGGCTATCAAGGATGAAGGGTCTGTAACATCCATGTCCATGTGGATGAGTCATCCTTCCTTTCTCACCTTCTGGAACTGGAGCAGCCAAAAAGTGTTGCCCTTTCTGTAGTAAATAATCCAGGCTTCTGCGAGGAGTCAAAGTCAGTTACAATCTACTGTAATATTTAAGTGACAACGAGATTTCTAATAGCAGTTTGTTGTAATTTAACTATAGCATCATGTGTAAAATGCTTTATAAGGTATGAGGGACTTGGGTTGTTGCTTAATTGGTTGAGCAATTTGTCTGGCATGCTGGGGACTTTGAGTACATTTTTTAGCAGTATGAAATTCAGGTGATAATTACATGCAATTCTAGAACTGGGGAGATAGAAGCAGAGAGACTAGCAGTTCACGGTCAAACTTGCTTACAAAGGGAGTTTGAAGTCAGATAGAACTATCTAAGACCCTATCCTGGAAGAGAAACAAAGAGCAAGTATGGGATTGATCCACTATGAGTTGAATTTCATTCTCAATTTAGAAATCAGAATGATCAACTTAGAAATCAGAATGACATTTTGTTCAAAACTGTTTTCAAGTAATCATCCTACACACATCAATTTTCTCTAGTTGTTACTACTCACAATTTATTCTATTTCATTGCAGCAAAGTCTTTAGATAAAATGAAAAGAGATAGCTAACAGCATCATTTCATTGTTAGAATCTGATCTATGCCTTACTTTTAAAAGCTCCTGTTTGAAACACCTGGCATCCAGCATGCAGCACTTTGGAACTGTGAAATTTTTGGAATATGGGCCAGCTTGGAAAAGTTAAGTCACTATGGGTGGTCTTCTGAAGTTTATGCTCAGTTCATGGATCTTGTAATGCTCTGCTTCCTGGTCTATTGAATATAAACACCTATCCTCAGATGTAAGGTCTTGATACTATGATGTTCTGCCTACATACATTGGGCCAAGCAAGTATGAACTGAACGCTGTAAAACCATGAGCCAAAATAAATCTCTCCATCATTTGAATTGTTTCTGTCAGGCAATTAGTCTCAGCAATGAAAACAGTAATGCACCATTCTATATGATACTAAGTTAGTTGTCTGGACTTTGCATTAGGAGCCTGAAGTTGCAAGGCACATTGTACTTCTTTTCCTTAGCAACAGAATGGTCAAATGTTGGGTTTTAGCATATCACAGCTTTCTGAGAATGGGAAGAAAGCCACCTCATTTGCAGGTCAGTGTGCCCCAGAACTAACTTCTAGACAATTAAATATGAAATAGCTTTCAGAACATAAGTAGGACTTTACTGATGTTACAATTGTCACACATGAGGCTTAAAAATGAGGTTAGATGGGCTAAGAGGGACAAATACCTCAGGAAGAGAAAAACTGGAAAAAATGTGGAGTTACAGGACTTCCCTTTACTTGGGAGCTGGAAGCAGATGTTTTCTTTCCTGGTGAATTTGGCTTATAGCAGGACAGATGGCTTGAGAGCCAAGAGGTAGAGGTGATCCAGAAAACATCATAGAAAACTTCAAACCAGGCATCCTGAACCCTGTGTCATTACTGAGCAGTGACATCAGTAGTATAAAGTCAGTTTTTAGGCAACAGAACCTCAAAAAATTATCTCTGGAATTCAAATCTAGAAAAATGAGGATGGAGTGAGAAAATAAAACATGAGAAATAAAGGTTAGTCGAGCCACAGGTGAATTTGGTCTCAGAGTCCTGAGCAATGTAAATGAAAAGACAAAGCACTCTATGAGACAGTGACTGAGCAATGGGAAAATCCAAGAGCAAAGAGTGTAAGTCCACTGAGATGGTTCTCAGCCACATGACCCAGGAGTACCCCATTACATGTCACTATGAGAAAATGCTCTGGTGACAAAAATGAATCTAGGATACATGTTATCTGAGCATGTATGTATACCTGTGATATTTGTGTACATACTACAAATACTGATTCATATGTTTTTGTACATACTATTTTACAATAAGAAACAAATACAGAGAAAATTGCAAGTCTTCAGAGGTCATTCTGCAGAGCTAAAGAACAGCAAGTAGGACAATATAAAGCAGACAGGCTGCTCAATTTGTGAACTTCTTACTGTCATTTTATTTTTATAGAATAAGGAAATAAGACAAAATAGAATCCAAAAATAAACAGCCCATCTTACTGATAACAAAATCTTTTCTGGATATAGAGTTATTTGAACAAGGCCTTGATATATATATCATGGGCTGTTTTTGAATTTGTGATCCTCTTGCCTCAGCATCCTAACTGATGAGAATAGAAATATGAGTTACTGTACTTGGATAAATCAAATCATAATTGTCACAAATCCTAATTGTCACAATGGACACACACACACACACCACACCCCCAACCAAGAGAGAGAGAGAGAGAGAGAGAGAGAGGAGAGAGAGAGAGATATGATAAAGACAAAATATGAATATAATAATACCCACATTAATCGGATACATTTTTAACAGATCTCTTACCTGAAATACACAAAATTATATTAGAACTAATTTACTAATTTACAACAAAATAATATATATTAGTATCTATACTTTTGTTTTCCACAGTAGCAACCTAAGTTATAGGGTATAGGCTATGTGTGTATTAGTGTGCCAGGTTGTTGTTAGGTGCCATATAAGACTCTCGCCCCAAGATGGCGATGGCCACCCGAGGGCCTAGTGATAAACAAGTCCTTATTAGGTGTGAAGGCTGTGCTTCAAGGTGGCCTGATCTTACGCAAGTGTCACGAGCCTATGGAGAGATGATACGTGGCATGAGTTCATGGGCTCCTGGCAGGGTTTATAAGCTGCGCCCAGGAAGGGATCGTGGGCTCGCCATCTTGACTACCAACTGCTAAGCATCCTGAGTAAACTGCTGTGAGAAGGAACTGGTTGTTCCGTGTCTTAATTCCTGCTAGTCAGGGTTGGCGCGGCACAGGCTGTGAGAGTTCATAGAATGCAGTCTTTGTCCTCCAATAAGATATTCCACTGTAACAGTCATTTATTGTCAGGACACTGTGAGGCAAGAACACATCCAGATGTTTACCATTTAGAAATCTTCAGTAAGGTTGACTGTCAAATTTACTTTTGAAAACTTTACTAAGAAGACAGTCTGGCAATTTTGAGGAGAAACGAAGATGGTGGAAAGCACCCAAAAAAGATGAGAACCCAGTGAATGTTCTGGGGAAAGCAGAAAATAGCTTCAGAAAAGCAACACTGAACAACTTGGGAAAAGGTACGTACTCCATTCCTAACTGTATCCCCAAAATCATGTCACAAATTTAGTACCCTTTTGTTATAAAATTATCTACTTTAAATGATAAACTCAGGATAATATTTTTTTTCTACGTGGTGTTCTTAGGAAACTCATGCTCCTGTGTAGACTGTAGTGCCTTTCCATTTTCCGACCAATTTATACTTCAATGAGAAAGAATAAATTGTAGCTTTATCAACTTGTTTTAAATAGCTTCTTCTGAATGATAAGCTCAGTCTCATTGTGAAAGCCATGAATTAGATAGGAAGAACACATAGTCTCATCTGTTAGATGAGTATAGTGTTTCACTGTGGGTCTCCCTTTCCTTGGAGGTTATTGGTCACTGGTCGACAAGGGCAAAGGGAGCAGAAAAGGCAATTGGGATTTGGATTGCCATGAGTATGACTGAAGGACTTCCAGAGATATCTTCTATGAAGCAGCTCTATTGTTTTTGTTCCAGAGGTATTTAAGAACTCTTAGGGGTACAGGTGGAAATAGTTGATTGGTCATAACACAGCACCTAATTATAATATGGGGAACAAGCTAGAGCAGGATTTATGTGCTGAGTCAGGCAGTGCTTGCCGACAGCTCTGCACAGGGTCATTCTTCAGATTAGGTCATGCATCTGTGCTCTGAGATACTCTACAAGTAAGGGAAGGAGTATCCTTCCTAAGAAAGAGAATCTTCTATTTTGCACTGAACTATTTGGACATTGTGGACTGCAACCTTAATAGCAGGGTTCTCCAACATATTGTACATTGCATTCAATAATACCGCAGACTGAGTACATTGTTTCGGTATATTCTATAATGCATTCAACAATACCACAGCCATAGCAATGACCACAAGATGCTCACATCAACGTACTTTCTCTACATTGGCTAGCCTGTTCATTCTAGATGTGAGGCAGAGCCCGTTGAGCACCACAGGTTACCAAGTGTGATTCAGTATCCCTGGGCCTTTATCCAAGGGACTGGATGGCATAGTTTTCACTTCTACAGACATTTCAACTCTTTAATGTCAGTCACAGTTGGATGTGTACACTCAGTTCTTCTTGTTTTTATCAGGAATTAAGTGTGAACTCCACACTGTTACTTAGATGCTTCATGTGTACATAAGGAGTACAGCATAAACCACACACATCTAATGAAATATCCTGGGAATTTCATACATTTCTACTCCCTGGCCAGATGTTGACCAGATGGTAATATGAAGATACTAGGGAGGTTAGACAATGTAGTCTATTTTGGGAATTGTGTTTCCATTAAAAATCCTGGAATCTCCATTCTTTCAGCAGAAGGAAATGGTTATAGAAGGAAAGAATTAATCACTCTTACAACTGAGTGCATTTTCCTAACTCATTTCCCCATCAGTTGACTATGAATTCTATATATACAATATAGAATTGTCAGTGCTTCCCACTAAATTAAGAACAATTTTTAGATCAACTATAAGGTGAAATATTCTTATATTTGAGTCCTTCCTTGTGTCAACTTTTAGTCATTGTGATAAAAGACTTGAGAAAATCAATTTAAGAGAAGAAAACTTTGTTATGGCTCACAGTTGCAGAGATTCCAAACATTGGCTCTGTTGTTTCTAGGTTTGTGCTGAGGGAAAACATTGTGCCAGAGGGAGAGGGGGAAAGAGAAGTAGGGTGAATAGATGTAGGGCAAGTGGACCGTGCCGTCAGACAAGAACTGGTAAGGTCGAAGGTTGAGCAGGCTCAGCCTTGAGAAAGACAGGAGTGGAGCCAACTCCCTGAGCATGACTTGAGCTGGAACACATAACCATGACACACCACTGAGAGGACTATAGTAATCAATTACAAGTAGAGGGCAAGCCAGGGCCCACAGACCCTGTTTTTCATCTCCCAGTGCTACCACACACAGGAGTCTGGGAACCAAAGAAACTGTCCCATATCCCGCTGTTCCCCCCACCCATACAAACTGAGGACACTCAGAGTGTGTTCTGCCTCCCCTGGCAGCTTGCCAGTAGTGCTTAGGCACCCCAGTCACCAGGCAGGCACCCAGCCTGGCAAGTAGAGACATACCACTTGAAAGAGTACTTCCAGTAACCCCGAACTCCCAGCAGAGCCTGCTCCCAAGGTTTCCACTTCCTCCTGATAGTGACATAGCCATAAGCACAACGGTCTAGCTCTCCTCAACATATGAGCCTTTGTGGGGACATAACTTGTAACTGGAGGCACTACTCCAAGCTGTTCACTAAAATGTAGAACATTGGCAAATAATAAATGTAGTTTATAGATGAACTTTAAAATGCTTGTGCTATGGTAATTGCTAAGGAACATACATTTTACCTGCTGACTCTCAGACTGATCCTTGTAACACTTAGTAGTCTAGGCAGTGGCATGCACTTTATTCCCAGCACTTCACCACAATAGATGAAAAGGTGGGTGTTTTTCAATGAGTTTGAGACAAGCCTTGTCTATATTGTCTAGTGGTATGCTTGTCCATACAAACAAGCAGCAGCCACAACATCAACACCCAACTAATACACACATGTGCATACACAAACTAAGCCTGATGTACATCTTTCTGAGTTATCCTATTCTCACTGCATCCTCTCTAAATAGTCAATTGTTGAGATTTAGCTTGATATTTAATTTTCTTAGATGTTCTCTTTCCCAAATACCAGGCCATGTCATTATGTCTGTTCATTCTATTCTTACACATGTTGGAAGCTTTGAAATCTAGATCTCCACTGAGGATAAAGCAATAGCTTATGCAAAGCAACTGACACAATTAAAGAAATATGTTTATATGTGTTTACATGGTAACAGAAAAATAAGACACTTAAAGTGGTTCTAAAGCAAGAAGATGGTGTCTCATGTGTGTTCAGATGCATGCATATATGTGACTATCCATATTTTAATCTAATTTGCACAGGGTGCTCCTGCCTTTAAGAGTTTAGATTTTGGAACTGATTAAAAAGTGGATGTTTTTTTTTGAGTAAACTTCCCATTGAAGAGTAAATAATGACTCACTCAACTTCAAATATGTAGTCAAGTGTCAGTTTTTGGTGTAAGTCAGTTATCTTGTCACTCACAGTTATAATTTTCTGGTGTATCAATTAGTTTGAATAGAAATACAGTTAAGAAAGAATTTGACTTTAGTGGTATCTGTAAAAGGACAAACAGTAAGGTGTTCTTCACCCTCTATAACATCATAATATTTTCTTTTCCCAAAGTTGAAAGGTCAAATAGAAAGACAGTGAGTGGTGATGCTCTCCTTCAGTCACTGGGAAGGGTATCAAGTGAGATGAGCCTATGACAATTCTTCTATCCCCTCACTCTGACTTACAAACATTAACTTTTACTGTTTTATTTTTTATAAGTGTGGGTGGTATGGTCCCATGTATGTGAGTGCCTGCAGGTGCCAAAGTCCAAAAGGTCTGGGGTTTAGGCAGGAGCTATCTGGTGTAAATTCTGGGAACTAAACCTAGTTCCTCTGCAAGAGCAGATGGCTCTGAAGCACTGGGCATCTCTGTAGATCCTTGCCCCTCAGCCTTTTATTCTCTTCACTTCTCATCTTTTGCCTAGATTCTTTGTTTCTATTTTTTCTTCTCTAGTTTTTCAAAACTCCTCCATGCACTGACCCTCTTAACTCTGTTTTTTATTATGGGATGTGCCCTAAATTGACTTCTGAGTTCTTTCTATACCTTGTCTCTTTCATCTTCTGAATAGGATGGCAGGAAATAGAGACAGAGCAGAAAGAGAGCTTGTGCAGGAATTTTTGTAGCCCGGTAGAGTGGATAATTGCAGCAATCCCCATAAATCAGTGAGAAAATAATGGCAACTACTTAAAAATGTTAAAATGAAAAAACTAAATGGTATGTATCAGTCACAGATGTCTCACAGGCTTGGAATCTGATCAAACAAGGAAATGTTGTCTGGACTTGAAAACAAATGGTGGGAAAACAGGCAAAGATGAAAATAGATTGGACTTTTGTCTTAGACATAGTTTTTGCCTTAATATTTGATAAATGATAAATCAAACTTGTCTCCAACTATAGCATGACATCACTGTCAAGGGCTATGCCTTGGATTACTATGTGGAAGACAAAGAGCTTCCAAGCTTAGTGTCTGTTTTATCCAACTGCCTCTGCATCTTTTCATATGGTGAAATTTAAAGACACTTTGCTGAAACTCCTGAAAAAGCCTTCTCTTGCCCAGTATCTGTGTTCTAAGTTAGTGGTCTAATGAATAAAGAAATTTGCATTGCAATAGGCACTGGTTCTGATTGTAATTTTAAAAAATTATTATCCTTTAAGTTTTAATCATTGGTATATTTTATTGTTATGAAATTAGTCACTTTAAATCAATGCCCTGGTTGTCAAGTTTGTCACTGGATATGGATTAACTCTTCTGAAAGTACAGGTGTTTAGGGTTCTTTTGAGGTGTGATGACTCAGGGGTCTGGAGGAGCAACCTACACTTAATACCTTACGTTGGAGACAGGACACAATTATCTAGTCATGCAATAGCAAAATTTATCTCGTGATCTATCTGTGTACAACTTGTCAGAAAGTGCATACATGTTTCAAATGAAGCAAAAAGACTCATAAAGAGAAATGTATGAATAGACAAATTTCTGAGTCCTTGTTTTCTGTGAAGTAGAACTCACCATGCTATACACAGGGTGACGTTTAAGATCATGTTCTGGGGACATGTTCCTCCACTACCAGCAGGATAGCAAGGCAGAAATTTGGAATACACCAAGTAGATCTAAGAGCCAAAAGTAATTTTATAATGAAATATAATATAAATTTCTGATTTTTTGCTTCCGTTGGCTGTACACTTAAGAGAGTCAGGATAACATGAAACAAAAACTATGTTGGGACAGGACTATCTGTAAGGAGACCTCTATGTCACTACTTCTTCAGTTAGAGTTGACCTAGTATTCAAAGGTCCAGTCTCTGTGTGTAAGAATATGGTGTAATTCCATTTAGAAAATGTAGTAGTTTCTTAGTTGCCTGAACCTCACAGCCTATGAAGATGTTCATCCAGAGAAGCCTGAGAGTTTCAGTTGCTCACTCTCAATCTTTAAGATTCCTTATGTGTAACTGCTTGAAGATATTTGCTGACAGAGAAAATGAACTTTCTTTGTGTATAAATTATCAAATAAAATATTAATTAGGCTAAACTATTCAAACAGAAGAGACATATTTGTATATGTAGAGGGAACTTTAGGGATGATTTTGGTGTTATTATTTGACAGTATTTTTATGGGGGCCAGTAAATAGCCTGTATTTTATTTTCCAAGTTCATCCAGTGACTTTCTGCTTTGATGAATAAATTCCCAAGTAAATCAAATAGAATTAAATTCAAATAGCCTATCTGACCTGGGAACTGCAGTTTAATGTTATTGAGGATTTCTGTATTCTCTTCTCTTGTTCTTTTAGAAATATTTAATAAGTAATGATACTATTATTCTGATAAAGATGAACTCAATTCTACATGCCCATGTGTACTTACATATCTACACAGAAAGATGAGTATGTGTGAAGGTCTGCACCATGGCTTGCACACTATCGTCTGTACATTCAAGTGAATATGACTATCTTTAAAAAGGAAAGAAAGCAAAGTATATTCTTAGATAAATATTCTACACAGCATTGCTAATTTCTGAAATGCCCTCAGTATGGAAGCAAGTGATTGAGTGTATAAAATTTACACTCCTTTTTACTTATACAAGATAAGAGTTACTACTAGTTCCATGTATAAGGACATAGCTGCATTCCACTTTGACCCAGCTTTGTCTCCTAAATGTTTTGATATTTGCTTTTAATGTCATACCTTTAAGACTTTAAAAAATAGGATCTGGTTTTTATTATGTCTTGATTATGTCAACTGTGTTTAGGCTTCCTGTGAAATTTCTCAATGTGATTTTATTATTTTTTGAGAATTTCATTTAAGGTATTTTGATCATATTCAGCCCTTACCCAGTTTCTTTCCCCAACTCCTCCCAGAACCACACCTTTTCCCCTATCACCTCTTTTCCTACTTTTTATTGTTACATGTATACATGCATAATAAATATAACCTGCAAATTTTATTTAGTGATGCTTGTATGTATATGTGTTAAAGGCTGGACAAATTATGTAACTAAATTTATAGTACTAGGAATGAGTTCCCTCATCGTGAGTGAAGCTTAAGTCCAATTAATTAGATGTGGGTTACCACCATGCCATAAGTGCCACTATTGCACTTTTGGGACTATTTTACCATGCTGGGCTTTGTATTCCATAGACATAACAGCTGAACAGGACTATTGATTGATTTTCTCTCTTGGCAGATTATAGAGAACCTTCCATGTCTATGAGAACTAGTCCTCAGGGAGGAGGCATCTGGGTTAATTTCTAGCCAAATTTCTCTAGGTCCTGTACCTGAAGTGTATAGTGTCATCAGCAACAGGAACATAGCTTCAAATTCTAAGATGAAACCAAGAGCTTTTGCAGTAACCAATATTTACTTTGGAGGTCTCTTAGACTCCCTTGACCAGAAGATCAAAAGGATGTTTTCTCATCCCTGGTACTGGGGGGTTTGTTAGCTTGTCTATGGGTCTTGGGGGAGGCATCATCAGTCTAAGTGATGTAGCTTTATTTTTAAAAACTACATGTATATTCAAAGCATGATTTTCTGTGGCTTTTTCAAATATACTTTGTGTTATTTATCCATCCTCCATCCCTCTTCCTCTGTATTGCCCTCCCTAATTAAAGTAAGATCCTCATTTTCCCCATTTCCCTCTTCATAGTATTTGTGTCCTGCTGTTCTCCTCTCTAGGGTTCCCTCCCTAATTCCTTTTTACTTCCCTGGATTCCCAGTAACTCTAGGTTATACTCATACCCAAAGATTTGGAACTATGGTCTACAGAGAGAACATGTGGCATTTATCTTCATGGATCTGGGTATTTTTCACTCAAGTATATTTTCTAGTTCCATTCACATACCTGCTAATTTCACGATTTTGTTCTTCACAGCTGAGGAGTATTCCACTGTGCATATGCACCACATTTTCATTATCTATCCATAAATTTGAAGGGCATTTAAGCTGTTTCCTTTTCGAAGCTCTTGTGACAGAATTACAATGAATATGGCCAAGTCAATATTTCTCAGGTAGGATGTTTTCTTAATAGATGAATAATGTCATCAAGTATAAAAATGACATGGTTGTGTTGCATGATGCTGAGTGTCTTCTCTGTGTTTTTCCATGACTTCCTCATTCATGGCCTTACTGGTCTAATTCAACTTCATGGTATACTTTTCTTCATAAAAGGGAGCAAAAGAAATGTAGTACTTATATACTCTCAATATGAAAGTATCTACCTTTTGCCCCCCTTTTCTTGAATAATATGATGAAAACAGCATATATCCATTTGTGCCCTTTTTGTTTTTGTCTTCTGATATTTTGTGAATATTACCTTTGCTAAGTTGTACACTAAACACCACTAGTACAAAATTTAAGCATAGCATGTTTCATTCTCTGCCTCTCTTTATAAATGAGTTTCCATTCTACTGCATACCTGAAGACATTATCCTGGAAGTAGCAAATAATTTTCTATAGCCAGATATTACTTTCTAAGTCAGCAAATCAGTTTTGGATCAGGTAGACATACTGTTCTCTTAATGAGAAAATTACCAGTGAGTGAGGCAGCACTTTGAGTACCTGGTATTAGTTGAGAGAATTCACACACATGTTCCACGCCCCTTCCAAGTCCCCTTCGCCCGTGAAAGAGACACGTGAGGCAATGTTCAGGTAGTTACTACAGTGAGGCTTTATTCTTGTATCAGCAGAAGCGGAAAGACCCCAAGCCCGGGAAAGGCACTGCTATATGTACCCTAGAGTGGCATGTTCACTTCTGATTGGCTGTTCACTCATCACCCCATATTACGCCCTGGGGATGGGCAGTGACTTTGGCGCGCTTTTGCCTTTTGCACCTGCGCAGTTAGTTGTTTACTTGTGGGAGCACAGGATGCCCGCACCATCTTGTAATGGCGAATGTTGTCACGCTCACCATGGCTCCTAACATCTCCCCCTTTCAATTTTATTAAGATGGAACAGCCTTTTGCCTATCAAGCGTGGCACCAACTCAGTGAGGGAAAGCAGAGGCCTGATCCCCTCTGCAAAATGAGATATTGTAATGGGCTTCTTCTCTTGTCATCGTGCAATAAGTAATACTTCCCATACCCATCTCGATGCCTTTTTGTCGGGGAAAGGGAGCCTCCACTCTGGAGCACCCAGTGGCTGTTCGTGCACGGAGAGGAGGTTTTGGCATCAAACCTTTGTGCAATCAGGCATACTTTCAGGAAATCTATCCACACTCGTGGAACATTCCCTGTCGAGTACCCACTCGCAACACCTCTAAATATTCAGGTACCACAGTTATTCAGGAAAGGGCTGGCTAGACTTAGACCTCTCATCGACCCAGTGCAATGGGCTGAACCCTTGGGGTGCATCGACTGAGGGTCTCAGTCATCAGTTACTTTCTTAGCATCGATAGCCAAATTTCAGGGGAAGATCCTTGCTCCAGGCTATGAGTGCTTGGGCAATAGTGACCTTGTCACGTTTTTGTTGGGCTCTGAGCTTGCAGACCAACCATAACATGAACACTAATCCACAACATAGGGCTGCACCAAACAGGCCTACCCCCACCCTTTAAGAAAGAAAGAAAAGGCAGAGGTAAGCCAAGAAGTAAAATCGCCAAGGGTAACAGGGTCCACTCATGTTCCATCAAGGTTTAAAATCCGGATCTGCAATTGCTGCTGCATCTGGTCCAGCTCCCCAGTCCAACTCCCTTGTAAATAAGCAGAAAGATTATGGCTTAGAATAAATGTATCATTCATAAATCTAAGAGGTGTAATAAATAGATGTGGGGTTGCTGACATGCAGCTCATTTGAACCACATCTGTGAGTTGTTCTACATGGGCTTGGAGCAAATCAACTCTCTGATTGACCAACAGAATGTCTGATGCCAAGTGTGCATCCACTTTCTGTACAGTGGTCAAAGCCTCAGAAATCTTTTCTGAAAATTGATTAACAACAGTAGCTGCTGTAACTTGATTAGCCATGGCTACGCCGGCTGTCACAGCTGCAGCTGCAGAGATGGTAATAGCAGTGATAATGGCTGCAGTAATGCCAAAGTCCTTTTTATGTCTTATTAATGATGTAATAGGGAAAGTTTCAGGATCAGCTTCTACTGGGATGGGCACAAAGGTAGGCACGTACACAACCAAGGCTAGGTCTAGTGATCCATTCCAGCATTGTGCTAAAAAGCATGTAACATTCTTACACTCCAAGATATCAGAATTATCCTGAAAGTTGGATAACATAAAGAAAAATGGGGGGTCCACACAAACCGACACCGGTTCTGCAGATGCATTCCTAAACACCTTATTAATTTTAATGTTATTCAAATGGCTAGAGATATTAGATCGTGTAGCTGAAACGTTTTGTACTTCATGAAATATACCATTCAACAAGGCAAAGGCAGATACACTGGCACTAGCTCCAGCCTCATTACTCAACACCCAATGATAAAAGGGCCAAATATTTTCTATGCCAGTGCTCTTACCTGTATTATTCATTATAGCCAAATCGATAGGAGGGGATAAATTAAATCCTCTGGCAATTTGTTTCTTGGGTTTAATCTTAGACTGGCAAGGTGAAAACACCACTGGAAAGGACAAATCTGGATAGTACCATGGTATCATCTGTTGCAAAGTGGCATTATTGGTATGCCAATTGGACCTCTTAATTATAGTAACATTACTTCTAATCATGGTGGTGGTAATGTTTATAGGTGCTGATGAATTCAGACCGATATTTCCCGGTCCTTCCATCTGTCCTGAACTAATCTGATTCAAGACAGCCCCTAGCACTCTTGTCTCTACCTTACTGTAAGTCACAGGATCCACCCAATTAGCAAGAGTAGCTTTCTTAAGAATCATACAAGGTGTATGTAGTTTACTTGTCTTATTATCCTTGCTTGCTGCCACAAAACAAAGTGTAAAATTTAATGGAAAACTTGTAGCATTATATAACTCAGGCTGCTGGTAGGTGCGCCGAGAGCACGGGGCATCCACGTAACACTCAGTAGCTGTAAACAACGGCAGCACTGCAGAATTTGAATGTACTGGCATGGGAACAGGCCAAGATCTAACTATGGCCCATAGTGGTATACTTATCCCCAAATCGAACATCAGCATCAGGAGAATCAGAGCCATTATCTTGTAATCTAGCTTCATTCTTCACGATCTACACCAGCCGCATGGGGATCCAAATTGGATTGTCTTCACCCTGTGGAAAAACACAGACAGCTCCCCTCCCCGGCCATGGCGGGGGTCTATTGCGTCCCTGACCTTGGAGAAGGACAGCAGCCATCTCTAAATTTGCTGCCGCAAGTCCTGCATTAGTGAGGGGACCTCCCAAGCTGCAACAGATTCTTAACCAGTCTTGTAGCCCCTTGGCTCTCCGAGGAGCAATGGCTACACGGCATTCAGCTGTGGCATTTTCAAAGATCATCTGTTCAATTAATGGCATTGCTTGCTCTGGTTCCCCAAAGATTCTGCCAGCTGCCTCAGTCATGTGGGCCAGAAAGTCAGAGAAGGACTCACTGGTCCTCTGAGTTATTTTGGACAAATAAAGATTACTGCCTTCCTTCCTAGGGAGAGACTTCCATGCCTTTATTGCAGCTGATGCTATCTGTGTGTAGACCTGCCAGGGATGAGTGGTCTGGTCGTTCGTGTGTACACCAACTCCAGCCAGCATGTCAAAAGTCCATAATTGTTGTCCCTCAGTGTTTGCATTAATCCTGGCTTGTGCTTGCAGTGCCTCGTGCCACAATGCCTTCCACTCTAGGTATTGGCCCATATTGTTAAGTACCGCCTTCACTGTGTCCTGCCAGCCTCCTGGCGTCATAGCAGCTGCACTTAACCTCTCCACTTGGGATACAGTAAAATTAGCCCCAATTCCATATGTGTGTACTGCCTCAGCTAATTCTTTGACCTGCCTATACTCTACTGGGGCATGAACACGGACGCCTTCTGCCCCTTCAAAGACCAGAAATGCCAGCTGTAGCTGTCTCCGATCTCCTGGGCTGAGAAATGAATTAGAGACGCTGCCTGGGGCATAGGCCGGAGGCAAGGGCGGGGCTGAGGGACTCAAGGTCTTTCTTAGTCTTATCTCAGAACAGTTATTTTTTGCATAGGTGGCTGCTTCCTCCTCTAGGTTTTCTTCTTTGGAGCTGCTAAGGTCTATGGTGGCAAGCTCCTTAATGGGGTATAGGGGGGTCCTTTTGACCTCCACTCTCTCTTCACCAACCGGTGAAGGGTCCTTAACCTTAACAGGCCCTGCAGTGGCCCCTGTTCCTTTTGAGTACTCTTTTCTTTGACCAGGCTCCTTGGTCTGTCTCTGTTGCCCAGGCTTTTTTGCCTGCTTCTCCTTTCCAGGATCCCTGGCCTTATCTTTTTCTCCAGGCTCCTTGGCTTGATGCCGGCTAACACGCTCTGTTTCTGATACCCTGGAGTGAACCTCTCTTGAAACCCCTTGACCTGCACTACTAGCTGTGCTGCGAGCTGGATCCCCACAACACAAATAAGCTAAAAGCAAAAGCAACATAAGCAAGAGGCCAACTAGTGCAGCGGCGGCAATGGGTGAGAATCCGCTCGCAATGAAGGCTTCCACCCCAAACATATCTCTCAGAGACGTACCTCGATCCTGTAGCATTTTAACCCACCCTGAATCTCGGGGGATCTCCGCGGCGCCTTGAAATTCCCGGGTTTCGGCACCAGATTGTTCCTCGCCCCTTCCGAGTCCCCTTCGCCCGCGCAAGAGACACGTGAGGCAATGTTTGGGTAGTTACTACAATGAGGCTTTATTCTTGTATCAGCAGAAGCGGAAAGACCCCAAGCCCGGGAAAGGCACTGCTATATGTACCCTAGAGTGGCGTGTTCACTTCTGATTGGCTGTTCACTCATCACCCCATATTACACCCCGGGGATGGGCAGTGACTTTGGTGCACTTTTGCCTTTTGCACTTGCACAGTTAGTTGTTTACTTGTGGGAGCACAGGATGCCTGCACCATCTTATAATGGTGAATGCTGTCACGCTCACCGTGGCTCCTAACACACACACAACAGATTGAATGGTTGTGCTCACACTCTGAAACACAGACACTGACCAAAGCTGGTATTTAGATACCCACTGAGGGGAAGAAGAAAAGAAACAAAATGGTGACCAAGGCTGTGTAGAGAAAGGGTTTTGTCCAGATGAGTAAGCATGAAGAGTCCTTTAATAAAAATGGGGTAGACAGAGAGCTTCTATTAGGGAAGACAATCAACCATTAAATAATATAACTAAGTGAGAGTTTCTTTTCCTACACAAAACATCATGACCAAGAAGCAAATTGGGGAGGAAAGGTTTTATTCAGCTTACATGTCCACATTGCTGTTCATCACCAAAGGAAGTCAGGACTGGAACTCAAGCAGGTCAGAAAGCAGGAGCTGATGCAGAGATCACGGAGGGATGTTACTTACTGGTTTTCTTCCCCTGCCTTGCTCAGCTTTTTTTCTTTTTTTCTTTCTTTCTTTCTTTCTTTCTTTCTTTCTTTCTTTCTTTCTTTCTTTCTTTTTTAAATTTGTTATTGGATATTTTCTTTATTTACACTTCAAACATTATCTTCCTTCCCCATTTCCCCCCTGAAACCCCCATCCCATCCCCCACCCCTGCTTCTATGAGGGTGCTCCCTCAGCAGCCCTCCCACTCTTGCCTCCCCACCCTGGCATTCCCCTACACCAGAGCATCAAGCCTTCACAGCACCAAGGGCCTCTATTTCCATGGATTCCCAACAAGGCCATCCTTTGCTTTAGACACAGCTGGAGCCATGAGTCTCTTCTCCATGTGTACTCTTTGGTTGGTAATTTAGTTCCTGGGAGCTCTGGGGGGTCTGGTTGTTTAATATTGTTGTTCTTCCTGTGGGGTTGCAAACCCCTTCAGCTCCTTCAGTTTTTTCTCTAACTCCTCCATTGGTGATCCAGTGCTCAGTCCAATGTTAGACTGTGAGCATCTTCCTCTGTATTTGTCAGGCTCTGACAAACCCTCTCAGGAGACAGCTATATCAGGCTGTTAGCAAGTACTTCTTGGCATCCACAAAAGTGTCTGGGTTTGGTGACCGTTTATGGGATAGATCCCCAGGTGGGGCAGTCTCTGAGTGGCCTTTCTTTCAGTCTTTGTTCCATACTTTGTCTCTGTTTTTCCTTCTGTGAGTAGTTTATTCCCCCTTCTAAGAAGGACTGAAGCATCCAAACTTTCTTCTTGAGCTTCATGTGATCTGTGAATTGTATCTTGGGTATTAGCTGCTTTCTTATAGAACCCAGGACTATCAGCCCAGTGATGGCACCACCCACAATGGGCCCTCCTACTCTTGATCACTAATTGAGAAAATGCCTTACAGCTGGATCTCATGGAGGCACTTCCTAAAGGGAGGCTCCTTTTTCTGTGATAACTCCAGTTTGTGTTAAGTTGACACACAAAAGCAGTCAGTACAATAACTAAGCCATAAGAATAGTGGATTCATGTAGAATATAATAAAAGGCAGTGCTATGTAAAAGTGTAAAAACATAGTAAAGCAAGAGAGAGTAGAGTGCTGGCTGTGGAGAATGGTAAGAAAGAGGTATGTGCTCACCTGATAGGAGCATTTGCTCTAAGATGTGTGAAGAATAAGTTCACACTCATCCTGTACATATATGGACAGAGTCCCACTTTTCTCTTCTCAATGATTTGTCTCATCCTTTGGTTTTTTAGTCATTGCTTTTAAAAACATGTTATTCTTTCTTTTCTTTTAAATGGTTGGTAAAAATATAACTAACCTGAAGAACCTCTCATGAAAAAATTTAAAATGTCACCATTCAGTGTTGTAGAAACATTCATTTCCACTTATTAGTGAGTACATACCAAGCATGTCCTTTTGGGTCTGAGTTATGATATACTCAGGATGGTATTTCCTAGTTTCATCAAGTTGCCTGCAAAATTCAGGATTTCCTTGTTCTTAATAGCTGAGTAGTATTCCAAAAAAAGTACAGAACACCCAGGATACAATACACAGAACTCAAAAAAGTTAACAAGCTGAAGAGCCCAAGTGAGGGTGCCTCAATCCCACTTGGGAAGGAGAAGAAAGCAATCACATTAGGGAGGAGGAAGGAGGAAGGGAGTGACCTGGGTGGGAAAGGGGACAGGAAGGGAAAGATGGAAACATGATCAGGTATTGGGTGGGGAGAACAGGACTGAAGTCCTGAGATCCAGCAGAAAGAATGGAAACCCACAACCTCGGAAGGTAGGAGGTTAGGGGACCCTCTAGGATGTACCAGAGACCTGGGAGGTAAGAGATTCTCAGGACTTAAATGGAGGGATCTTAGATGAAATGCCTTACAGTAGAGAGAGGGAACTGTAGAGCACACCTCCAGTAAAAAGACAGGGCATCAAGTAAGGGATGGGTTTGCCATCCCACAGTCAAAAACTTAGACCCAGAATTGTTCCTCTCTGAAAGAACTGCAGGGAGAAAAATGGAGAAGAGCCCGAGAAAAAGAAAGTACAGAGACAGGCTGAAATTGGGATCCAGCTCAAGGGGAGGCCTCAAGGCCTGACATTATTACTGAGGCTATGGAGCTTTCACAAAAAGGGACCTATCATGACTGCCCTCTGAAAGACCCAACAAGCAGCTGAAAGAGTCAGATGCAGATATTTACACCCAAGCAATGAACAGAAGCTCCTGACCCCTGTGGTTGGATTAGGGAAAAGCTGGAAGGAGCTGAGGAGGAAGGTGACCTTATAGGAGGACCAGCAGTCTCAACTAACCTGGACCCCTAAGATCTCTCAGACATTAGGCCACCAACCAGGCCACATACACCAGCTGGTATGAGGCCCTCAACACATACAGCAGAGGGCTGCCAGGTTTGGACCCAGTCAGAGAAGATGCACCTAACTCTCAAGAAACTGAAGGACCCAGGGAGTTTAGAGGTTAGGTTGGGTGGGGGAGGGGGGCATCCTCATGGAGATGTGGGAAGGAGGTATGGGATGTGGAACAGTCAGAGGGTAGACTCAGAGGGGAATAAAACCTAGACTGTAAAAAAAAAAAAGAAAGAAAGAAAGGAAGGAAGAAAGGAAGAAAAAGAAAACCAGAAACATTCACTTCTTTGAATATCAGTAGCTGTTCCGCGCACCTGTCGTGTCCCCTTTTCACCCGTGGAAGAGAAACACGAGAGGCAGAATTTGGGTAGTTACCACAGCGAGGCTTTACTCTTAAGTGAAGTCCGAGGAAGGGCCAAAGACAGGAAGAGGCACAGCTTAAATACACCCTAGAGTGACGTGTTCACTTCTGACTGGCTGTTCACTCATTACCCAATATTACGCCTCGGGATTGCCCAGTGACTTTGGCGGGCTTTCTGCCTTTGCAGCTGCGCAGTTAATTGTTTACTAGTGGGAAGACACGATGTCCGCGCCATCTTGGAATGGCGAATTATACCACCGCTAACAGTGGCTTCCTACAAGTAGCTACATCTACTCTTTTTTTCTCTTTTTTCTTAATCATTTTATTAGTTTACATTTCAAATAATATCCACTTTCCTGGTTACCCTTCAACCAACTTCTCCATCCCTTGCTCCTTCCCCCTCCTCTTTGCCTCTATGAGGGTGCTCCTCCACCCTACCCTCCCATTGATTTCAGATAAAGCCATCCTCTGCTTCATATGTATTTGGAGTCCTGAATTCCTCCATGTATACTCTTTGGTTGGTGGTTTAGTCCCTGGGAACTCTGTGGGGTCCACTTAGTTCATATTGTTCTTCTTATGGGGTTGCAATCCCCCTCAGCTCCTTTAGTCCTTCCCTTAGCTCTTCTATTGGCATCCCCAGGCTTAGTCCAATGGTTGGCTGTAAGTATCAGCATCTGTATTGGTCACCTGACATCCACTATTTCTAAGATTTGCTGTTACAGTTGTACTGTGAATGTATCCTGCTTGTCATTTTCTACTCATTTATCCTTCTTTTGAAATATCCCAAGATATTCCTGTTCCAGTCTTAAGATGGTGGAATTGGAGTGGTTCTAGATATGGCAAGTGATCTAGATGCTACCACCTTGACATTGAATATATTTTTAGAGTACAAACATGTCAGTAGGGTGGCTGGGAACACTGAGGGTTCCTCCAGGGGGAAGTAAGGCGCAGTCCCAATGACATGAGAAAGTCCATGGGTTTTTACAGGCTTTAATGTCATGGCGGATGGTGGTTGGATCTAGATGTGCATCCCCTGAAATTCAGGACAGACCTGAGTTAAATAAGGAGGGAGAGAGGGGGAAAGGGCTGGGGAAGAATGTTTAATTGACTCCACCCTCTGGCCTTCAGGCAACTCATTAGTATGTAAATCTCTCTAGGATCTGAGGCCTGTTCCTCATGACTGATGGCCATAGACCTCTCTGTGGGAGGGGTTGTGGGGGACTGAAGCTAAATGAAAAGAACCAGGGCCCAGGAGCAGAGCCAAACTCCTGCTGTCCAATAATGGTCCAGGGTTCCAAGCTCATACTCAACCAAGCACCCAGCTGCTTCTCACAGCCCACTGCCCCACACAAACAAACTCAGCATTAGCTTGAAAAGGTCAGCAACATTTTACTTTGAAATTATTTAATGAAAGAAAAGTTTGTACTATGATCTGAATTTTTGTGAAACACTTTCTTAAACTCATGTGGAAAACATATCCTCAAAGTCTCATATTAATTTGAGATAAAAGTCTTTGCAAGGATATTAGGATCACATGAGAGATAAGTGTGAAGCCCTTCTCATTACATTAGTGAAGAAAGACTCAAGTATGTAAAATTACTCCCTGTCAACGTGTGCCATTGTATGCCCTGGAACTCAGCCATCATCAAGAACCAGGCAGGTATCAGGCCATGCTTTTGGCCTTTTAAGTCTATAGGATGATTAGCCAGTCAACCTTCCATTCTTTATAAAGTAGCAGGTCTGTTTTAGTTGTAGCATCATGAGATGAGCTGAGATGGTTCTCTGCCATCTCTCTTCTCATACTCAAGAGCTGCTACCAGTGTCTTGCTAGATTAGGAAGTCTAATAATGTAGTCAGCAGCGAGTTACCATTACTAAAAAAGGAACAGAAAAAAAATCATCTTTATTTTTGTGGATACTTAGTTAGTCACTTGAGTCCAATGTGTTTTGTTAAACTCCAGTCACTTTGAATAAACTAAGTTCGAACTTTCAATGAAAAAAAATTTTTCAGTTGATGTTAGGGGCTAACAATCTACTGTATTTAAGTTTATTTATCTCTATGTCTACTCTAGCAATTTTAGATCACTTGCAGGGCTTTGTGCCAATTGCTTTGATTTCCAGATCTAGTTACCAAATGGAGCATTTAGATGAGATACTATTTCTGGTGCCTCCAATTCCATCATTTTATTCAATAAGGGAACATACACACAGTTTGCAATGACACAGTCCATCACAGGAACAAAGGTGTGGAGAAGGTATGTAAGACACACTTCAGATGCCATAGAGAGCTGATACAGTTGAATGCTGATCCTCAGCTGGCTTCCTCCATGAGGAAGTGATAAAATAAAAATAAAACACTCATTAACATACCTAGCATTTAAAGAGAACTTGTTACCACAATAAATACCAAGGTATACTATTATCACATTATTTACAATTTTGTATAGACATGTGCATATCACATTTGTTGTACACTGGTAAACATGTATTCATTTTACATGAATTTCTGTCATCATTTCTGAACAGTATAGATTATTTCACATATGTATTCCCAAAATATCAAAAATGCAGAAGAGGGCTGCCTATAGTTGCTTATGTAAATTATTTAAATTAATTTAAATTAACTATGTTAACTGTAGAATTTTTATGTTATATACTTCATGGTCTACTATAAGGAAAAGTATATAGACAAATGTGTAAATACTGACTTTTCTAAATAAAAACTGACTAAATTTCAATAATCATAGTTTGCTGGCTTACCACTTTGTGAACACCAGATGTAGCTATTTTCTGTTGTGTCTTTTTATGTCTGTGGATTCAGCTCAGTAGTAGAGCACTTTTTTAGGATATAAAAGCCTCATGTTTGGTCCTTTGTTATTATAAAAAACAAAAGTAAAGTCCTATGTGACATTGTTACTAATGGAAAAAGAAAAGATGTTTATATTAGACCGCTTACACCATGCAGCCTTTGTGACCCAAAGATCTCACTTAATTAGTTCATGTTTGGTTTTTTTGCTATAAATTTTTATAAACTTCTTAAGTATATGCTCATTTCTAAGTCTCAAATTTACATATAGTTTCTAGCCATTTATAACAGCCACTTGAGCAATAATTTAACAGACCTTTTATAAACTTCTAGATATTATCTAAAGAATTCTCACTTATTTGCATTAGCTTCTACTGACTTAAAAGTCTCAAAGGTTAAGTTCAATTCTGATGACAGCATTGATATTTCTAGTAGGGACACGTGACATAGAACTTAGTGTAACTTGCAATTCCAAACAGATTGCAAAAAAAGTAAATTTTACTTAAATTACAAATAAAAAGATCATGAAAAGTTTCATTTTCAAAAGTAGCATTTTAAACTCATCTCTAATTAGATCCACATCATGACTTTATAATTCATCTTTATTCTTTTATCCAACTGCTGGATTTGCTTTTGAATGAAAAGGAAAGTGCATGAAATTTATGGCACATTGGAGGGAAACACATCAAGGGTGTAGTAGAATATTTGGATATACTAAGGAATACATTATTTTAGACTTTCATTTTAATTGAATTATGTGTATGTGTGAGTATCTCTGTGTAGGTGTGTGCACATGAACACAGTGCCCATGGAGTTCAGACAGCATTGGATGCCCCGGAGCTATAACTATAGGTGATTATGAGCAATCTGACATGGGTACTAAGGGCTAAACTTGGGTCTTCTATAAGAGCAGTGAATGGAGAGTCAACTCTCCAGCTCCAGAAAAATAGTTTTTTTTTTTTTTTTGAAGTTGAGAGAGGTTAGGGAATGGTTTAAAACAAAACATGTGACAATAAAAAAATATGTTTATGAAATTTAATTTGATTAGGTTACAGGATAATATTTATGTTGAAGATGATGTTTGACTATAGTCATAGTGTTTGTTTTAAAGACAGATTGGAAAATTTAAACAGGATATACCTTGAGTAATAAACTTGGTTTTCATTAAGATATAATTAATTCCATACCTTATCCAAAAGGATGCATGATGACTTCAGATTTCCATGTAAGTTCCAGTAGAAACCATAAATAGAATATGAAATGTACAGTCACTTAAGGGAGTCTCTATATTTTATCTGTAAAAGAAGATTTCCACCTGATTTGGGCAGTTTCCACCTGAGGTGCTCTACTTGTCAGGAAACTTGGCAAAGTTGTTCTTTTCAGGTTTGAATCCCATCTCATCTCCTTCCATATACAACCAGCTATCCACGACCTGTAAAACCAAACTTTGAAAGCAAAGATATAAAAAACTTGAGAGTCAAAGGAATTTTGCAGGCAAATGGATGGAACTAAAAAATAACATTGTGAGAGAGGTAACCCAGACCCATAAGGACATGCATGTTATGTACCCACTGATAAGTAGATATTAACCATGAAGTATAAACTACTCATAATATGCTCCACAGCCTCAAAGAAAAGAAGAAAGAGGGCTCAAGCAGGGATGCTTGAATCACACTTAGAAGGGGAAATAAAATAGTCATTGGAGGCAGAGAAAGGAAGGGAACTGGGTGGTAAAGGAGATAGGGAGGGGAATGGGGGAGTCAGGATCCAGTGTGGGAGAGACAGGAGAAAGGGTCAGAGGGACATGAGAATGAATGGAAATCTGTAGCTCCTGAAAGTCAAGGAAAGGAGGAAATCTCTAGGAAGCCCCAGGAACTTGGGATTGGGGATGTTCCCAAGAGTCAGTGCAGGTGACTTTAGCCAAGATGCCTAACAGTGAATACATGAAATCAGAAGAGGCTACCTTCTGTAGCCAAGCAGGACCCCGAGTGTAGGGATAAGGACACCAACCCACCCACAAAATTTTTGACCAAAAATTTGTCGTGTCTAAAAGTACACAGGGACAAAGATAGAGCAGAGACTAAAGGAATGGCCAAATAATAACTAACCCATTCCACATGCAAGCACCAATCC
>NC_047678.1:1095051-1152930 GCF_011762505.2 Arvicanthis niloticus | reverse complement strand
AGCATCCAGTGGTGCGTGTCCAGTACAGGACTTAATGCCTGGATATGGAGGACAGTTTTAAGTCAAAGTAGCAGAGTACGCTGGCTCAGCAGATGCACATACATGAAACAAGAGTGACACCAAGGGTCTGCAGCTTTGGAAGACAGGAACCAGTGCTCATGCACAAGCACTAGTGCAAACACTACAGTGTGTCAGCTGATCGCAGTGTTGGAATTTTTGAATAGCTTTTCTCAAAATCTTAAAATGAACTCTGTTCTTAAATACCTCCAAATGAAACCATCCACATATCCTTCCAAAACCAAAGTTATATTGAATGAGGTAAAATGACTCCTCTTGCACCAACAGAGTAATTGAAGCATGCCTGATCAATATCCTAACTTCAGTGTGGTTGTATAGCCTTTGGAGAACAGAGATTTCACCATGTCAGCATAACTGGGAGAAAGGATTGCTTTGAACTTCTGTCTTCCTTATCAAGTGAGCACACTGAGACTAAGACGCTTGTTTACCACTCAATGCAAGCAGGGTAACTGCTGCATTTTGTTTTCTCTTATGGTTTCCCTGTGCAGAGCTGCTGCCTACCAATGCATCACACATCTCCCTTTCAGGCCTTGTGTGCATACTTAACAGACAGTGCTCGTAGAACTGTGTTAAGATTTCATGAGGAAATCCAACATTGCTCTGATGGCCTTGCTCTCCTCACAGCCCTAGTTCTACTCTGGATATCTTGCTTATGAGTTTATGTTTAACATCATCACACACTTCCTAAAAAACCTTTGGGAAGAGCAAATATAAACCTTGGAATTTCTGTGCTTTCTGCCACTGATTTGTGTACTGTGTGGGTATTATCATACAAAGTTAGAGAATGTTTCAACTTCAGGTTGTATTCATGTAGGTTGAAACATTTTGTGAGCTGTCTCAAAGCAGCCTTCTACTTAGGTTTCCCTCCAAGTGTGGAATCAAAGATTCGTACTAGACACACTGATGAAAGAAAACATTAATGAGGAAAAAGAGGCTTCATACCAAGTCCAGTTCCCATCAAGTCATCTGTAAAAAAAACTTCTGGTGTAAGATACAGGTTGCATATAGATATAATATGTGCATTTCAGGGACTCGAGAGAATAACATGAGTAAGGTGTATATAGCACACTAACAGATATACATGCAAGGAATACAAATATTAGAGATGTATTATTGTATGTATAAGCCAAAGGTCAAACACAGGTGCTTCTCAGCAGATATTCACCTGTGTTTTGTTTTTGCTGTTGTTGTTTTGAGACAGGCTCTCTCACTAGTGTTAGCAACTGCCCACATTCCAGAAGCAGGTTCTCCCCTCAGCCCACCTTCAGTGATTCAGTGATGTCATCACCCAACGCCAGATGCAACACATTTCCACTGTCTCCACAAGTCATGTACCCTTATAAAGACCGTGCCACCATGCCCTCTTCTATATTTCTGTCACTCTGTCTCTCTGTCTCTAATCTCTGTGTCTCTGTCTCTGTCTGTCTCTGTCTTTGTCTTTCTCTCTTTCCCCAGCTGAAGCTTTCCACACCCTCCAATAAATCTCTTATATGAGATCTGTTGCATGGTAGGTTCACTGCAGAAGTCCGTGGCCCCTATTCTCCAATGAACTCTTTCCTTACAAAACCCTAACAACCAGGCCTGGAGTCTTCAGTCTAGACTATGGTAGCATGGCTGGCCAGAGAGCTTCAAGGATCCTTCTGCCTCCTTGTTCCCAGTACTGGCATTTCAAGCATGTACAAACGCATCTGCCTTTTTCCTCAAGCACTTTACTCTAGAACATTTACTATTAAAACATATGCTTAATTTTAATGGGCCTATGTTATTCTTGTTGACAGACATTTTTGTTGACCAGACAATTTCAAACAGCAAACATAACCAAGAAATATGGTCAGAGATAAAATAATGATATATATTACAATTACAAGAAATTAACTATAATTTTCTTGAAGTATGAAACCATGAAAGATGCTAAGATTCTCTGTGCCATTTATCACCTTGACAGAATCTAGAGTCATCTGGCACATGGACCTCTGGGGCAAGCCTATAGGAGTCACCTTGACTGTCTTTATTGAGGTATTGTGACAACACCATTCCCTGGTTGGAATAATGGACTACACAAATGGAGGCAGGTAACCAAGAAGCCCACATTCACATTTACTACCCTCTGCTTCCTCATTGTGGATATAAAGTGATGACCATTTTCTTTAAGTACTTGCTGCCTTGACTTCCCCACCATGATGGGCTATGCTTTGAACCGTGAACCAAAAATAGACCCTTTCTCCCTTATTTTTTTTTTTTTTTTGTCACAGGATTTTACCATAACTACTGGAAAAGAAGATAGATGCTAAATAACTTTGCCTTAAGGTTATCCAAATGCAAAATACAGGATCCCAAATGTCACATATAAAGGCAATAAAATAGCTCTGATTTACAATAGCAATGAATATGCAAATTCCTAACCTTACCCTTAATTAGAAACATGCTACCAAGTTAACAAAAACAACACTGTAAGGAGAGCATTTACCAGAGAATGTCAATTGCAAAACATAAAATGTTCTTATTTTAAAAAGACGTCAATAATATTACAGAATTACAAGATGAAACAATGTTAACAAAAGTCCAACAAAACATGTTAAATGCACACACACACACATAAAGTAAGCAAAAAACCTACCACAAATTCACTTGAAAAGCTCAAGTTTTTCACCATTTCTCAATAACATGTCCAGAAGCCATCACCATTGCTCAAGTGTTGAGTTATTTTTTTAACCACATATTGTTTTTATTTTCGATAAAGTTTTAACATTTACAAACTTAGGTCTGTAGGTTTATTTTATAAGCAGCAAAATCATATATCCAGCACATTTCATGGGAAATTGACCATTAGAAATTGAGGTCTTAAGTTCTGGGCTTCTGGGTCCAGCAGAAGGGACACAGACACAATGACAGGGAAGTAGGCTCAGATACTTTGGTCATCCTGATAAGCCCTTAGAAGCAGTGATCATGGGAGTGCTCATGTAACTGGGTTTAATGACTTGCTTTTGCTTTGACTATTTGTGTTTGTTGTCTTCCTTGTTCCTTGACTATTTGCATCTATTGTATTGTTAGTTCCTCAACCTAGAACTGACCTTAATACATGCATGTAATTAAAATGGTATAAAAGCATAAAGGAGGAGGGGGGATAGGATAGGGGATTTTAGGGAGGGAAAATGGGGAAAGGTATTGTATTATAAATAAATAAAATATCCAATAAATTTTTTTTAAAAAAAAGAAAAAACAGAAAAAAAAAAAAAAAAAAAGGAAACCCTGGCAAGGTATCTTAGATACCCCAGCCTCTATAGCTATAAGCTCAGACCAGAGTTGCTTCTTTTATAAATACTCATTTTGTGGCATGTTGGGAGAAACAATGGACTATGGTGGTGTTCAAGGCTTTGTTGTGAATCACTGGAATGAAGAACTGATGGCATGGCTGGAGGAGTTGTTGTGAATCACTGGAATGAAGAACTGATGGCATGCTTGGTGGTGGTAGGACACAGCAGAGTGAACCTAACTTCCGAGGGCCACAAACTTTTGTTTCTCCTCCTTCAGACACAGACTGCATTTACATTCATTCTTCTTCTACCTCAACAGTGACTTCTTTGCAGGTGATGGACTTATGTAGGTAGAGAGGGCCCTTAGGATGGTTTGGCTCAGCCTTGTCTTGTCCTCTGCTAATTAAAAATGATCAAGGACAAATGTTATTCTCTTCTTCACTATCATCCTGCTCTTAGACTACATGTCAAGTTGTTCTCTGTACCACCCAGTGAGCCTTTCTAAATGCAGATGAACAAGTGTTGAGTTTTTACAGAAGATACGCAGATGCTGTTAAAACAGGGGGACATACTGCTCCAGACAGTAGCAAACACTAAAAGGCAGATAATGGAGCCAAATTAGAAATTATGCACAAAAGCAAAGCTTAATGCACAGAGAACAAGTGGATTGGGGCTGAAGTGTTGGTGAGAGCTATGCTGAGTCCTAATTTCATGCCAGAAATCTCCAAACCCTAAGAATTAATCTAAGAGTGTTCTACTGCCTGGGGAGAGATCTCCCATAGCTGTCTGCCATGCTGCTTCTTGTCACGATCTGGCCAGGATGGGTTATGTGATGATGGTGGTATATGTGGGTCAAGAATATATATAAATGTATATATACTGATCAAGAATAAACAGGGAAAGGTGAAAAGTTGGGGATTCAGAAGAAAAAGAAGTAACTATCTGTGTCTTTGGATAACACATTTAAAATGAAGGTGAATACCAGAAAGATAAGTACAAGTGGTAAGTGATATTGATATAGAACTCTATAAGTGTCACAGTATTATGTCACTCAAGGTTACGATGGAAAAAATATCTAGCAATGTGTAGTACAAATAAAAAGTGCCTCTTGTGCAACATAAGTGCAACTTCACAGGATAGAGAAAGAAAATGGGGGTTACTAACACAACACATATTTACAGAGTCCTTAGTAACAATCAACACTCACAAAATCCACTGTAGTCATGGAGATTCCAGATTTGAAGGGACACGTGCACTAAACAAATGAACAGGCAGGTTGAAATTCTGTCCTTGAGGATAGGACAAAAGAGACTGGTGGACAGAAGGTATATATTGGTTTAAAGGCTCTTTTAAAACCCTGTGATCCAAGAAAGGGATATACAGTGTAGCTGGAGTAAACTGCGACTGTCAGGACAGTGAAGGACAAGATCACAAGCACAGAATAAAAGAGGTGAGAACTACACATCACTGTTGGGACAAGAGGGTATGAGGACATAATCATTTATTCCAAGTGAATCAGAAGTTACTACAGGGTTTTAAATGAATAAATGAACGAATGAGATAATTTGGCTCACATTTAAAATATTCTTCTCTTTTGGTGTACACTGTGGTGAGAACAGACCACCAAGAAAATAAGAGTGGGTGTTATTTGAATAATCAGAGTAAGACATGTTGGTAAGAAGAACTCGGATAAAGTGCATTAAAGGATGCTCCAGTGAAGACAAGAATCAGAAGGATTCAGGGTCAATGAGTGTCTGGGCTAATGCTAAGATTTTGGCCAGAACAACTGGAAAGCATGGTGTTATCATTCATGGAAATGGGAAATCTGTGGGAGGAACATTTGGGGTGAGATTAGCAGTTCATTTTGGGACATGTTAGCTTGTGATTCTGATTTAGTATCCAAGCACACCATTAGGAGTAGCACAGAATTTAGGTTGGAAATAGAAGTCTTACTGTAGTAAGACTATAGACAATTTTAAAATTGTCAGTGTAAATAAAGATCGAAGTAGAACTGAGGGCTGGACACTGGGGCAAACATTGGAAAAAGGCAGAAGAAGATGGAGATTTCCGGTAAAGGGATGAAAGAGACTCAGTGGACTGTATTGTCTCTGCAGTCAAAAGTTAGAAAGGAGAATGTCTAGGCAGAAGTAGTGGGAAGCTGTTCTAGTTCAGTAAGACAGGCTCCTGGGGCCTAAGAGAAGGAGAAGAATAAGAATAGAGAGTTAGATTCTGCATTGAAGAGTAGATGTGGGTACAAAAGGGAAGGGTACTTTGGATGAAAGACAAAAATAAAATTCTTGTTTGAGTGTTAAAAGGAGTCAAAGTTGGTTCACATAAACAATTTTCTAGAGCTTTTGCTATAGAGTAGAACAGAAAATGTAAAGCATACAAAGAATAGAATAGTTTCAGGATAGGAATTTTGCTTAAAATTATATCTAAATTTTGCTTAATAGTATATCTAAAATTTGAAGTTAATATATCAATACATTCCCCCCTCTTGTTCATCCCTCCAATCCTTCTATGAACCCCCTTGCTCCCTCTTAAACTCACAACCTCTATTTCTTTATTTTTTTTTAACCTAAGAAGTTACCTAATTTATTTCAATGAGAGGAGGACAAAAGTATAATTTCATGTTCCTGTTTCATTTTGGTGTGTCACACTCTTTAGAAACAACAACATCATTACATTTCCAAGGGTCTAGGCAGCTATTAGCAGAGCATTTCTCATAGAACAAGCAAGCTCCTGGGTTTCATATCCAAGATTAAAAAAAATTATTTTTTTTCTTTAAAAACATAAATGAAGGGCCAGTGTTAGAAAGTGCCAGCAATAAATGATTCTCAACATTATACTTCTAAAGGCCCAAAGTGTAACTGGGCTGTAAATAAGTTATCTTAACAGAAGGCCCTGAGACTTAAGGATGAGACAGACTTCAGTGTGCATAACTGAGTAAATGTAGCACTGTGTATATCAGATTCCAAAGAAGCCCCACTTATTACAGAGAGCATACAAAGCTCTTTCCTTGCTGGGATTCATCCTGTTCCCCTTCTCCAGAGTAACAGATGTATTGCTCAAGTACTCCATTTCCTGTTCTAGGGCTACTTCCCATGTCAGTTAAAAAGTTTGTAGAGATAGCTGATCCAGTTGTTAAGGTTGTTCAGGTCCTCAATGAACATTTTGTTTTCAATGATTTTCTTCTTTCAGATACAATGCTACAATTCATTTCCTCTCCAGGCTCAAGCCATATTGAGCCCTTGATCTTTTGGATGCCTTTTGAAATTTTGCATGATTCCAATGTTGTATACACCAAACAGAGCCCTTTTCTCATTTCAGTGATCAACCACTCTGGGCGGAGGAAGAGCAAGCTTTACACGGGCTAACAGTGGAACATCTAGAGAGACGCTTCTGCATGCCAAGGGCATCCAGCCCCATAGGCTCCTACTTGCTGCCCAAGGGAGACCCCTTGTCATTACTCTAGCCTGTCCACCTCCACAGGATAATAAACTTGGCAGAAAATGAGGAGCAGAAATGAATTTCAAAGACAAGACACAGGATACAATCCCAGGCAAGACTCACTTAGGAGTGACAGTAAGAGAAGTCATCTTAGGCCTTACCCCATAACCTCTATTTCTTTAGTTATGTGTGTGTGTGTGTATTCTTAAATATATAAGTTCACAATGCTCAGTCCATATATAGTTACTTATCGTATATGCTTTCAGGTTTAACCATTGTTAACTGGATAACCAATTTGTATACCTGAGACCTGATATATATATATAATCACTTGCATACACACACACACACACACTGAAGAGGGAAAGTCGTGATGTAGAAGACAGAAATGTTAATAAAATAATGATCTTGGGCAGGTGAAAATGGATAGATTCTAATGTAAAAGAGTATTGAACTTTACTCAGTGTGACACCAGTTATCAGTAGGAACACAGCATGGGCATGTGTTTACAGACACAGGTGACATAGTAGATATGGTAATAGAGACATGATAACTAATATTTAACTGTTAGTAGTAAAATTTCTAGTTAAAAACCAGTTCCCCTTCTTTCTTCTTCTTCTTCTTCTTCTTCTTCTTCTTCTTCTTCTTCTTCTTCTTCTTCTTCTTCTTCTTCTTCTTCTTCTTCTTCTTCTCTCCTTCTCCTCCTTCTCCTCCTTCTCCTCCTTCTCCTCCTTCTCCTCCTTCTCCTCCTTCTCCTCCTTCTCCTCCTTCTCCTCCTTCTCCTCCTTCTCCTCCTCCTCCTCCTCCTTCTCCTCCTCCTCCTCCTGCTTCTCCTCCTCCTCCTCCTCCTTCTCCTCCTCCTTCTCCTCCTTCTCCTCCTCCTCCTCCTCCTCCTTCTCCTCCTCCTCCTCCTGCTTCTCCTCCTCCTCCTCCTCCTTCTCCTCCTCCTCCTCCTCCTTCTCCTCCTCCTCCTCCTCCTTCTCCTTCTCCTTCTCCTTCTTCTAGACCAGGCTGGCCTCAAACTCAGAAATCCACCTGCCTCTGCCTCCCAAATGCTGGGATTAAAGGCGTGCGCCACCACTGCCTGGCCTCTTTTGCAGTCTCTTACATCAAGTGATTGAATCTATTTTTCTGGTCTTGCTTTGCATAATACGGTATAGTCAAAGTAATACTTTGTGATTTCTAAAATCAGGCCTTAAAAATTAGGAAACTTCTGCTTCTTTTCATTTAAAGCCCAGCTTCCATGCTCTACAAAGTCCAGATACTGAGTGTCCAGGAGTCACGCACAGAACTCTGAAGACTAAAATCTCCTAATGTGTGGTCCTGGCTACTGAAAACAGTGCAGAGAAATTGCCCAGTGGAGCACAAACTCCTAAGTGAACCAAAGCGAAAAAAAGGTAATCTAACTTTTGTTTTGTTCCTATTATAAGCCATTATATTTAGTGATCTTCATTAGTTAGAAATTATTAGCCAAAGTATCATTAAACTTTTTGTAATTTTAATTTTCTGTTCTTTGTACTGTGTCTCACTATGATGCTCATTTGAGTCCTGATCTCCTGGGCATGAAAGGTCCTCCTGAGTAGCTGGAATGCAAGCAGATATCAATCCTGGCTTAATGAGTTATGTTGTACACCTCCTCAAGCAGTACCAGCAGGAGACCTGTTATTCAAGTACATGAGCTTGAGCAATTTTATATTCAAACCACAACATACCACCACATTGGCTCCTGGTTGGATATTTGACAGAAGAATATTTTAAACTGAGTTGAAAGGGACTAAAGATATATAGAGGTACTATGATGAGTGACCAAGGCGATTTATCTGAGGGACAAACAAATCCTATATTTGCAAACTACACAGTCTGATGATTGAAATGACACAACACAGCATCAATCCTCACAGAACTCTGTGAAAAAAATATTGCTTATTTTTTTGGCTTCCCTCATAATAATCTGTACCATTACATGAGAAATAAAGGAACATGAGTAGTTTTTTTTTTCCTGTTGTTAGAATAAAAAACATTGACAAGAGCAACTGAAAGAAAAAACAATAAGGTTTATTTTACCTTATACTTCTGGCTCTATTTTGGCAGGTAAGTCAAGGCAGTGCAAGCTTGAAGCAGCAGGTCGCAATGCATCCACAGTCAGAGTAAATGTGTGCAGCCGAGTACTCATCTTACTTTCTCCACTCTTATGCAGCCTAGTGAATGATACCACAGTGGACAATTCTTTCTACCTCACTGAAGCAATCAATCACATGAATGACTCCAGGCTAATCTCCCTAGACACTGTCAATATGACAACAGCATTCATTATAGTGTCCACAAGTAAAACATATATAATCTACTACAGATCTAGTATGGATAGGGCTACACAAGATAAGAAAATGTTGAGATGATGAAATGAATATGGTTTTCAGTTCTATTCAGATACCAATCATAAACTAACCAAGTGGTCTGTTCAGTGTAGTCAGGGTGGTTGGTTCACATAAGGGAAGCCAGTATTGGACTATTGACTAAGTAAATGAATGATGGCCTGTTGAGGTTCACATGAAGTGAAGAAAACATAAGCTCTGCTAACACCTGTTCTTCACAGCCTTGTTCATGTCGTTTTCTAGTCTAAATTAACAGTCTGAAGTTCCCCCTTTTCTATAAATCTCATTATCCAGGGATCAAGCAACTGGGTGAAAATCTCACCTTTAACGTCACGTTTGTAACACTCACTAAATTTATGTATACTTTTAGCATGGGTGTAAGGTTGAATTTTGACAATGTGTGAGCTACTATAAGTCAACCAGCCTCTTTTAAAGTGGTTTATGTTGTGCAGTCATAAAGTCTTGGTTGTTGTGAAGTGTTAAGACAGGCTGACTTAAAGAGAACATTTTTTTTTATTCTGATGTGAATGAAAATACAGAACTCCTGATTTCATTCCAGAAGAAAAAACTGAGTAAAAATCTACTAATGCACCTGTGCTTCCAGTTCAGTGACCCATCCAAGAAGGACATTAAGAGTCCAGAGATAAAAAGCAGTCTCTTGGCAGGGTGGGTCAGGGAGATGAATCTACAGGGAAGAGACTGCCGTTATACCCAATTTCTCATACCATACTTCATTTTCTCTCAGAGTTCACTGTTTTTAGAAAAATTTCCCTGAGCAGATTTTTTTGCCCTTATCTTCCAGGGGTTAGTGTTGCTGACAGACAATAAAATGGACAGACTGGAGTGTTATGTCGCCACCAACATATGAGACGTGGTCTAATCCAGTTGTTCCAAACCTCACCATATGAATTAGCAGCAACATTGTTTTAAACAGCGCTATCTATCATGAAAACAATCATGATGGGGGAAGATGCTGGTAGGCATGTCTCACAAGACCAGTCATAACTGTGGTTTTCAGAGTTCACAGTTCATCATGGCTAATGCTTGCATTTCTCCTCTGGTAGTGTGCATAGCAACTTCCAGCACCATGAAAGCTAGCCAGTAGGGATGAAACTTCTAGATAGGTACCAGCTTGATGCAATGCTTAAGGTTCTATATGACCTCACTCACCAAGAACTGAGAAATAAATAAATAAATAGCCCATTCTTGGTCCTGTACTTTTATTTGTTATTCCCAAGATTGCATTGCCCTGTTATATGGTAATCTCAATATATATATGCAATACATGTGGACTACATGTATATGGAAGCTTCTATAATCCAAGTTTCAGATTTATAATTAATGTCTTGAACCACTGTCAAATAGAACAGTTTCTGTTCAGTTGTGGATAAAAGACTATGACAAAAGCTGCATAATTTCTTGAGTGATGTATGATCAATAGGAATATCAGAGGTTTGGTGTCTACTTTAGGTTTTCTTCCTCTTTATTAGAAATTCAATAGGAAAAGAATACTCCAGAATCATAGATTTCTTCCCTGTGACCATGTACGAAAACCATCTCTGATTTCCAACAGGATGCAAAACATAGAAGTGATATGAAGTACCTATTGTCACTCAGATGACATACAGTTAGAACAACATGAGTTATAATGCTGGATGGTGGGGCAGTAGTACTACAGACTAGAAAAGTGCTGAATAGCCATTTGAGTCTTAACACTGATTTACGCCTAACATAGAAGTTCATGTTAAACCCTAACAACGTCCATAAAGTAGTGCCAAAGAGTTGCTCAAATCACACAAATGTTCACACAGCTTCATACAGAGACTTGCAAATGCATGCCCATGACCAATGACAGAGTTTGCCGAAGATCAGGCAGCATAAACTGATTTCAGGACATAATTTCAGTGGTCAGCATGTTCATCTTCTTCAATAAAATGTAAGATTCTCAAAAACAAGTGTATATATTTTTGAAAAATGTGTTTTCCACCTGGAATTGAATAGTTAACTACAATTATTTTTTTAAGTAAAATAATCACTTGACATTTGTGCTATCTCGAAGTTGAAATAATAAAAGTTGGGGTGGTTTAAAGAGCGGATTTCTCAAGTTTCTGGTAACTGAAGAATACGTAGCAGTAAACTTTATATCATGATCTAAAACAGATTGGAAGATCCTATAATTTTCCATATAGTCATTTATTATTTCCACAGACATTCCATCCTTCTTAGACTCCAAATACTTTAAAATTTGTAATGTACCATAGTTTTGCAATGAAATATTTACTGGAAAGTTATTTCAAAATTATCTGCTGTCTGAAGAAAAGTAAGACAATTTTTTTAACAACATAGTTGTGATGAGATTACTTTTCATTATATGTGAATAAAAATCCAAACCAAACTGGCTTGACCCAAAATAGAATTTATTGCCTCACTTAACCAAGTTTAGGAATAAAGCATTGGTCAGATAGAATGTAAATGACCAGGTTCAAATGATATTATCAGGACATGATTTGCTTTCATAACCTTGGGTCTGACTCTGACTTGTTGCAGAGAATCATGTTTCATTCTCAGACAAGGGTGACTTCATGGTAGTAAAGTGGCTGCCACACTACAAGTGCTTCCCACTGCTAATTTCCCACCATGTAAGAAAGAGTGTCTGTTATTAGCCAAATCACTCAGACTGTTGTCTCAAGCTTCTATTGATCCCCATGGATGCTGCATTATATTGGACCAATTATTGCATGAGGAGTACGTGCATAATGTGAGGTACCTGGACTTGGAGAAAAACTCAGGTACATGTTCTAGCAAAAGCAGAGGCATGGCTCTTCCACAGAGGAAAATAAAGTACCATTATGTCTCTCAACTCAATGCTTTTCTGGGTGAGTAACATGAAAGAAAAAAACTTACTTAGTTCATGTCAGTATGTCAGTAGCATATAATACAATCTCTGGGATATAGCAAGCATTCAATACAAATGAAAAGCAGTATTCTATTTGGGTTGAATCAGTGGATGACTTGTGGTAAGAATTCTATTACTGTAAATTATTTCAGGTTTTGAATCTTTCTCCTTTTTGGATGCTCACCCTTCTTTGACCAGGATGATTCTTTTCCATCACAAATCTGCCTCTCTACATTATTCCTGCTCTATTTCCTTCCCTGCTTTTCCACTTCCACTGTCATCAGCATAGCCTTGAACTTTATTAAATAAACATGTATAAGGCAAAGTGTCAGTCATGGCTTCAAGCTGGGGCATCTTCTACAGGCTCATGTTTTGAGCACTTGGTCAAGGTTGATGGTACTACTTTAGGAGGTAACAAAACCTTTAGGAAATGGGGGTCTTGATGGTTGATATAGGTCACTAGGATCAGGTCTTTGAAGGTCTTTGAAGGTCTGCCTCCGTTTTTAGTCTCACTCATCTGTCTGATTCACAAAGATGTTAGAAGTAACAGCTCTAAACTCTTAGGCATTTTATCACAGTGACGAGAAAAGTAGTAAGCTGAGCCTCTTGCTTAATTTAACCCATAATTTAATTATTCCTTTCTCCTCATCTACTTTGACTTCAGAACAAATTGTTTTAAAGAACACTTTGAATGTTGGTACTTACCTGATGACAACCTTTGTATTACCCTAGTGAAGTTCCAGCTCCTTAGCACACACACACACCATGGGTATACCTTACCTATTACCTATTGTCTCACCTATTCTTTTCAAAGTGGTTAAAATGCTTAATATAAAAACTAGGGCATAAATATGATACAGATTTTAAAAAATTGATATAATTGAGTAACAACCCTAGATGGTAAGAGACAGCCATGAAACCAGTGTGAAATGAGAGGGACTTTTGCATCCTTAATTTGAGTTATCACTGACACAACAATTCACTTAATAAGTGTATATTATTTTTGGTTCTGTTTCATATTTTAATAAAAATACAGTTATAACACCCCCTCCCTCTCCTTCTTCTAATCCATCCCAAGCTCTCAATGCCTCCTCTAAAACCCATTAGTAGTAGTAGTAGTAATTATATATGTATATATAACCTAGTGAGTTGCACTAAATGTTTCTTTTATGTGTATATGCTTTTAAGGCTGACCAGTTAGTATTAGATAAACAATTAAGGGGCTGATACCTGGGGGAGACTAATTATTTTAGTTGCCTATAGCTTTTTACCTAGGGTTGGGACCCCATGAGATTTCCCCAATACATGTTGACATATTTATTGGTGTGTCATTGTTCAGGTCTTGTTTCACTGTGGACATAGGTATCATGCCATATCTAGAAAGTACAATCTCTCAGTTCTGTGGGTCTTACAGTCTTTCTCTCCTTATTTACACAATGTTCTTTGAGCCTTAGTTATGTGGATTGTGTTGTGAACGTACTAAATGAGGCTTGGCATACTGTGTTCAGTTGTCTACTGCATTTTGACAACTTTTGACTTTCTTTAATAGTCTCTATCTTCTGCAAAAAGAAACTCCTTGGTTGATGAGTGAGAACTACATTTATCTGTAGGTATAAACCTAAACTTGAGGAAAGTGCTGGGTTTTGTCTTAAGGTTTGAATAGCTACAACTCATAATGGCAGAGGAGACCTAGCCGTAGAGCAGTGGAACATAAGGCTCCTAGCAGTGCTGCTTCCACTGTTAGAACAGAGGCTCATGTTGCAGCACAGATCTGTTGCTCTTCTTGAGACTAGGACCTCAACCAATCTGATGGCACTGCCTGCAATCAGGGTGTGTCTTCACTCCTTGTGTGGACATTTCTAAAACTATCCTACAAACACAAACAGAAATTTTCCGTTCTAATTGTAATTTTGTCAAATTGACAGTGAATAATAACCATCACAATTACTGTGCTGCAAATGTGTTTCTTTTATCTTTCTCAGAGGATGACCAACATTCCTAGTACTCAAAACTCTTTTTGCTTGGGATAGCAAGATGGCTCAGGAGGTAAAGGCCTTGCTTGCCAAGTCTGATAACTTTAACTCAAACCTCAGAACCCTAGTGGTGAATGGGGGGAACTGATTCTCACGAAGTATTCTCCGACCTCTGCATTTACATCATTGCATGCTCATGCGTACACACTCATCCATTCCACACGCTGACACGACAGACTAAAGAACAAATGAGCGGATGTAAGAACACAATCTAAAAATGGCTTTTGCTCACAAATGTAAAAAATCCTGTTTTTACCATTTGAGTTCAAACAACATCTTTTCCAGGATCCATGTTTTCATACAATAGTCTCTAGTAGACCGATTTTACTTACAGGCATCCAAAACATACTCACTTAATTTGAAAATTTTAGATCTTTGTCTCAAGTTTGTGAATTGCCTTTAGTCTGGATAAAAGGTTGTGTCTCTGGAAACATAAAATAACTGAAAACAGATTAGTTTCATAAGCATAACCACAACTTCAGAAGTACAGCAGCTATGATCTCTTACTGATAGGGCTGTGGCTTATGGTTTGCTTCATGGGCATGAGATGTAAGTATTTAATTATGCTCAGAAAGTGGAATTTCATTTCATCAGGTTTCAAAGCTGAACTCAAGCTTCATTCTTGCATCCAGTAGGAAGTAAATTGTATGCTCATTCGGCCTCAACTCACATTCCAGTATTACTTGAGGGAACACTAGGTGTTTCTGAGAGTTGTGGTCTTATATCAATTTTATTGGAGCTGTTACAACTTTAGAAATAAAATTGATTCATTTTATTTAATAAATGTCTTCAAAAGGTTGCTTATACAGCATTGAATAAGAAGAGGCATAATTTGTTTTCTTGGAAAAAGAAGAATTTTAAAATACACTAGTTCCCTTCTCTTTTGTTTTCTTTTTCTCCATTTTAGTTATCAATGATTGAGCTGTTGAAGAATGTTTTTAATGAAAAATATGAGATATAAACAATCTGTTACTTTTCAGTTGCATGCTGCCCATAGTAATCTAATAAAATCTTAATGTAGATTTGATTCATGGCTTTGTCTAGTACACACTTCACTGCATACATGTCCACTTGTCACTTATTAGCCTTCTCAGCCATCAGACGGATGTCACAGTATCTCAACACTTGTGTTTTTTCAATCTTATTTTGCTTAATAATATATGACAGTACAGGAGAGTGATACAAGCAACAATTTAAATATTCCAAAGAGAAGCCATAAAATGCTTCATAAAAGATGCTTCAACATATAACAAGGAGACATGATCCACTATGTTCATAGCAGCCTTATTTATAATAGGCAGAAGGTGGAAAGAACCCAGATGTCCTGCAACAGAGAAATGGATACAGAAAATGTGGTACATTTACACAATGAAGACTCTCAGCTATTACAAACAATGACTTTATGAAATTCTTAGGCAAATAGATGGACCTAAAAATTATCATCCCAAGTGAGGTAACCCAACCACAAAAGAACACACATGGTAAGCACTCACTGATAAGTGGATATTGTCTCAAAAGCTTGGAATAACCAAGATACAATTCATACATCACATGAAGCTCAAGAAGAAGAAAGCTCAAAGTGTAGATGCTTCAGTCCTTCTTAGAAGAGAGAACAAAATATTCCCATGAGGAAATACAGAGACAAAGTGTGGAGCAGAGACTGAAGGAAAGGCCATCCAAAGACTGCCCCATCTGGGGATTCATCCCATATACAGTCACCAAACCCAGACACTATTGTGGATGTCAAGAAGTACTTGCTGACAGGAGCCTGATAGAGCTGTCTCCTGAGAGGCTCTTCCAGATCCTGGTAAATACAGAGGCAGATGCTGATAGCCAACCATTGGACTGAACATGGAGTCCGAATAAAGGAGTTAGAGAAAGGACTGAAGAAGCTGAAGGAGTTTGCAACCCCATGAGAAGAACAACAGTATCAACCAACCAGACCCCCCCCACACCAGATCTTCCAGGGACTAAACCACCAACCAAAGAGTATACACGGAGGGACCCATGGCTCCAGCTGCATATGTAGCAGAGGATGGCCTTGTCAGGCATCAATGGGAGGAGAAGCCTTCCTTCCTATGGAGGCTCAATGCCCCAGTGTAAAAGAATGCCCAGGCAGGGAGATGGGAGTGAGTGCGGGAACACCCTAATAAAAGCAGGGTTAAGGGGTATGAGATAGGGGGTTTCTGGAGGAGAAACCAAGAGATGAGATAACATTTAAAGTGTAAATAAAGAAAATATCTAATAAAATAAAAGAAAAACATTTTTAAAAATGAGAGTGTTGTACTTTAGTAAGAGAAACATACATCAAGACTTATAAAACCAACTATAATAAAGACATTTTCTAAATATGAAATTATAAAAAAGCAAAAGAATTTGTACAGATTTGTATACTGATTTTAAAAATCCCATGTGTTCTAAATGCCATGCTAAGAAATGATTAGAGCATGCAAAAATTCTCACTAAAATACTTACAAACAAAATATAGGCACTATATCTAAAAGAACAGCTGCTGCAATAAATTTTATTTTATCCTGGAGAAGCAGGGATTTACTCAACATGTGTAAGCTGATCAATGTAGTAAATCATATCAATGAACTTAAAGACAAAAATGTCACATAATCATCTCAGTAGATTCAGAAAAGGTCTTTGATGAAATCCAACATGCCTCCATAGCAAAAGTCTTTCTAAGAGATCATAGGTCTGGGAGAATATATCTCAGCATAATAAATATATGACAAACATAAAACCACCATTATCCTTAAAGGAACTTGAAGCAACCCCATTAAAATCAGGAATGAGACAGTATTGCCGCTGTTTAATTCAATTGATGAAGCTTTAGCTAAAGCAAAATACAAGAGAAGGAACTTAACAAGATACAAATAGGAAAATAAGTTAACTATTCCTACTTGCAGATAAGATAGTTGGTACTTTACACAAGATTTCCTCTACCCTGCTCTACCTAAAAGAGCACCAGAAAACTTCAATAAATTATTAAACTTTTAACAAAGTGTCAGGATACAAAGATCAACTTACAACAATCAATAACTTTTCTATATACCAATAATAAGCATTCTGAGAAAAATTGTAGAAACACTCATATTCACAATAGCCTAAAAATTAAAAATTAAAAATTTCCTTTTATAATGTCCAGTGCTTTTTTTGTAATAATGGTTCCAGGGCTGAAGCCACATACTAATTGTGGTTCCTTTAAACATATGGATAATTTTATGGCCTTTAATAAAATCATATTATGTCAAAAAAAGCTTAGGTAATGACATATACTTAGGGTTTCTGTGTGAATCTCATACCAGAGATCTTCCCTATGCTAAGTGCTCATCAAATGGTGTTGTCTCATGACATGCCATCATTCTTTGGCTTTAAGTAGATGCACAAGTTGAATTGCAAAGGCTCATGTGGATCGATAATACATATTCTTAGATATTAAAGACGTATATAAAAAATAAAAAGTCATATATATAAAAATGCAAAATCTCATAATTTGTGCAGTGGCCCCACTATACTGTGATTCTATGTAATTGAGCTTCTTTAAATGTTTACTTCACAGAGATTAATGAAAAGTCACTCATTTTTATTGTGTTGCAAGTGCCATTATGTAGTAAATATTATTTTAAAAAGCAGTCCAAATATCCTCTGATTAGGTTAATACAACCATATGAAACATTCTTACTAGAATATCATTTCAAATGCTTGGCACTAACCTGGTGTTCAACAAATACTATTTAACAATCAACTACTGAGCAGCAATTTCATTTCTATGAAAATGTCTTGGTCATAAAACACCCAAAATTTACTGAGACTTCTAGAAAGATAAAGTTTTCTGCTCTACTTCAAAGCATAATCTTTCAGCAACTAAAAATTCTCTTCCTCTTCTTTGCATAAAATTGCCTAAAATATCCACTGGTAATAAGTCATTTTCTGTTACAAATTTTAATATCCAAGTGATTAAATACAAAGTGTGGAAGGAAAGACTGTTCATGTTTCATGAATGAAGACTGTATGGTCCTTATTACATTCTAAGGCTTTCTGTGATGTGCTAGGATTTCTGCTTGAAGGAACAAAGGTCATATGCACAAGATGCTTTCAAATGTATTTCCACTGTGACATGAAGGAAAATAATTGGAAACAAAGTTGTACTCACCTCTTCAGAGGTAGTTTGCTTTTAGTAGTGAAATATGTTTTTTTTTTAAGTAAAAATATCCCCAAATATGAAGGAACAATATAACCGATGCCAAATATTGCAGGACATATAAATACTTGAGTAAGTCCTTATGAGAAGAAGAAACATTTTCATGTCCTCAGCTTTTCGGAACAGAAAGAGTGTTGACTCTGGCACTGAGTGCAAACCACCTATGTATCGTTTTTCATGAGCTACCCAAAAGATGAAGCCAAGAGCAAAAATGTATACTGAAATTCCCTGTTGAGAAGATGGAAAAAGAAATGAAATTCAACAATAACAGAAATATTAAGTCTGCATGGTTAATAATTCTTGAGTATGTGAACCAAGAAGCCAGAATTGTGAATACTTGGTTATATTCACTCCTTGTCTTTCATTCAGTGTTTATTTTTAATAACACCAGGGAACTTGTTTTGGATTTTATCCTTATGATTGACAATGTGGATTTGCTTAAGGTCAGCTCTGGTAAATGAAACTTTTATCTGCAGGCTAAGATTCTTTGAATCTAGATCAGGAGAGAAGAAAAAATTCCTGAGGAGGAATCCTGTGATTTTCATTAATGAAACACACACACTCATACCTATAAACACAGACACACACACACACACACACACACACGTGCACACACACACACGCGCGCACACACAGACACACACACACACGCACACACACACACACACGCGCACACACACACATACACACACTCATACCTATAAACACAGACACACACACACACACACACACGCACACACACACGCACACACTCATACCTATAAACACAGACACACACACACACACACGCACACACACACACACACTCATACCTATAAACACAGACACACACACATGCACACACACACGCACACACACACACACACTCATACCTATAAACACAGACACACACACATGCACACACACACACACACACGTGCACACACACTCATACCTATAAACACAGACACACACACACACACATGCACACACACACACACACGCGCACACACAGACACACACACGCACACGCACACACACACACACACGCGCGCGCACACACACACATGCGCACACACACACGCGCACACACGCACACACACACACTCATACCTATAAACACAGACACACACACACACACGCACACACACACACACACGCACACACTCATACCTATAAACACAGACACACACACACACACACGCGCACACACACACACACACTCATACCTATAAACACAGACACACACACACACACGCGCACACACACACACACTCATACCTATAAACACAGACACACACACATGCACACACACACGCGCGCGCTCACACACACACACACGCGCACACACACACACACACACGCACACACACACACACGCACACACAAATCCAAGTTTTAACTACAAGGCCACATTCTAAAAAAAAAAAAAAATTGCAGTGTACCCATGTTGTTATTACAAATGGTAAAATTTGATCTTTAGAACAAAACCTTATATTTTTATCTCAATGTGTTTCAACAAAGCCTTATGAACTACTTATTACTAGATGAAGTGTCTAATTCTATGGATCATATGTATTTTTTGTTTGTGTGTTTGTTGAGACAGAGTTTTGCTGTAGTCATATAGAATATTTTAAAATAATAAAATCATTAAGAAGCATTCAATGCTTCTTATCATTCAAAGCATTCCATTCACTCTAAATTAATTAATAAATAATAACTTTACAAGTAGCTCTTATTCATTAAAAGCACTGTTTTATTAAATGGATATAAGCAGTAAAGAAAAGGTAAATTATGGACTAGAATATTTTGCAATACTTAAAAAAAAAAGTTTTTAAGGTTATAGAAGTGAATCAGAAGTTAAGAGCACTTGTTTTGGTAGAGGACCCAGGTCAGTTTCTAGCACCTACATGGTGGCTCATAAACATCCATAGTAATTCCAGTTCCAAGGGATCTGGTTTGCTTTTCTGACCCCTTTGGGCATGAAGCATGCATGCAGTGCACATACATGCATGCAAAGCAAAATACTCACATAGGAAACAGTGAATGAATCTAAGAAATTAACAAATTTTTAAAAAGTGTTCAAAAGTATGATATAAAACAATTCTTCCTTTTTCAATATTTAAAAAATAATTAAAATACAATTACATCTCCATTACCCCTCCAGAAATTCTAAAGTTGATAGCCTCTTTTTCTTCAATTGGGGTGTGTGTGTGTGTGTGTGTGTGTGTGTGTGTGTGTGTGTACAAATATATAAAGATATCCTGCTGAGTCTGTTTTTGTTGTTTATATGTACATGGTTTGGGTGTGGGCCATTTCACTGGACAATCAATAAGAAGCTCATCCTTGGAATGAGCCCTCATGAAAATTTTTCTCTTCCCTGTTAACTTGCCCTTGTATATTGCCGTTGTCTTGCTTATGCAGCCATTTCTAGGAGAGACTGTTTCACAGCACACTTCATGGTATTCTGGCTCTTACAAACTTTTTTCTCCCTCTTCCATAATGTTCTCTGATCCACAGATGCAGGAGCTGTGATATAGAAGTGTGTAGTAGTTTGATGGCCCCCATAGATGCATATGTTTGAGTGCTTGACCCATAGAAAGTAGCATTAATAGGAGGTGTGGCCTTGTTAGAGTAGATATGGCCTTGTTGGAGGAAGTGTGTAACTCTGGGGGCCAGCTTTGACATCTCCTATGATCCAGCTGTGCTCAGTGTAGCACAGTCTCTCCTTGCTGAATGTGGATCAAGATGTAGAACTTGGCTCCTCCAGCACAATGTTTGTATGCACATGCTTCCCACAGTGATGATAATGAACTAAACATCTGAAACTGAAGGCTGGGCCCAATTAAATGTTTTCATTTATAAGAGTTACTGTGGTTGTGGTGTCTCTTTACAGCAATGAAACCCTAAGACAACGTGTCTTGAAAAAGAAGGAGGAACAAAGATACATGACACCAAGGTTGTTTGAGAAAGCCTCAAGTAATCATATTAGCCTATATCTGCCCCAAATCATACATAATACATATAATTATATGATTGATATATACAAAGGAAATTAAGTCACTTGGGTTGATAATGTTCTCCACATACATGAACCAAACTCCTTGTACCAGACATGAAAAGCATCCTTTCAAATGGTCAGTGTAGCCCAAGTGACTCTCAAAACAATATAGATCATGAATATAACTCTTATTTGCCTTTCAGAGCTTGATGATAGCCTTTGATGTAAAAGTCACCACACAATCAGGACACAGACATGAATGACTCAAGCTTGATCAGACCTGAAAGCCTCTTTCCTATGTTCTAGCTTATCCCATGGCTCTAGGACAACTATGTAAGTTCCCATGGAAGGGAAAAATTAAACAGTACCATCCTGTTCCAACATCTACGAACCATGACAAGTTCTAGCAGAGAAAATTAAGCATATAAGTATAATAGTCACTCATTCACATATTGGTACCAACCATCAGTTGTCTGGAGTAAGGCTCACTCGGTATAGAGAAAACTATGCCTGGTACTAGAATCCTAACCAGCTTCCTGTGGCTTGTGAGGTTGTGGACCTAAGAAAGTAAGCTATTAGTGTCATTTTGCTATACCAGTATAATTCCTTACTAATTTTTTTTTCCGAGACAGGGTTTCTCTGTATAGCCTTGGCTGTCCTGGAACTCACTCTGTAGACCAGGCTGGCCTCGAACTCAGAAATCCACCTGCCTCTGCCTCCCAAGTGCTGGGATTAAAGGCGTGCGCCACCACCGCCCAGCTCCTTACTAATTTTTAAATCTTATCCTTATACCTGCAGATACATGTAACTTCTACCCTTTATCAGAGAACCCTCTATTTACAGAAAAATGGGATCATCTGAGGATGCAGATATCAACCGATTATGGGGAGCTCAGTCCCAATGGATACAACTACAGCACAGTTTCTGCATCTGTGGCTCAGGAAATAGTTCTTAAAAAAAAAAAATGATATTTTCAAATGAAGGGTAGAAGAAACTATTTTAAATAAGTATGAACTTGTATATAAATTACATGACTGATAAACATCTCAAATATGAATATTGTTTACAATGCACTTGTTTGCAACACATTTATTGTCTATATCTGATTCCTAAGATCTTTTCTTGCATAACAACCTGATGCCAAAATATCAACTATCTAATTGTTTTTCTGGTTAGAATATACCCTAGACTTTAAGTCTCTATCAGTAATGTCAAGAATAGTCTGTCAACCAGAAATTTTAATTCCTAAGTATCTCTCATATCTTACTCTTTCCATCTTCTCTCTTGCTCTCAGTGCCTTAAATTAGGCTCCTTCAATCTTATATCTGGGTGGAGCAGTCTCCCACCTTGTCTTTTTCTAGTTCTGTCCTCTTTACATTACACTCCATCATGGTCTAGGAATTTATATCAGGTGAAGGGGTGAGACATGTATCTTTCATTTAATGGTGCCTTGTTGTCTATAACATCAAGTTCCTTGGAGTGGCATAGAGTAATCCTGTTGTGACCAACCCTAGTTATTTTCCTCAGCCTTCTTTTGCCCTTTCCATCTTTGCTGTATACTCTATTTTCCTATATCATGGGTTTGTGCAGACTATGTTTATGTCAAATATGTTCTGAATAAACTTATTCCTGCTAAAGCTTAAAAGTGAGGAAACTGCTTCGTGGAGTTTTCTTCCTATCAGGATAAATCGACCAAGTCTTTTTCCAATCAAACATCCTGCTTCTCAGTTGGACCACACTATACAATATTGAATATGTTTACTCAAGATTTTTGGTATTTTATTATACTCTAAGGCTTTGGGAAACAGAGATGGTAAACAAAGCATGCTTCATTCTTTTCAGTCCATGAAATGGGTATGTGGAATATATTAGACAGTGAATAAATATCTATTGAGTCAAACTGACCTTAAAGTTACTCATAAAATTAAATTTAGCTTCAGTAGCTATATTTATAAGTAAATATAGCTTTCTGCTATATAAAGGTAATGTCTGTGATTAAAGTCATTTAAATAGATGTTGAACACTGGAACTGTGCAAGACTATTACCTATATAATATGAGGTTAAAACCTCATCAACTGCTGTTGCTATCTTTTAGCCCATCCTTGTGAGTTTGAATACTGAAGTTTCTGAGAAACACAAAGACAAAGAAAACATATTTTTCAAAGCTTCAGAGAGCAGACAACTCGGTCTTATATGGCTTGCTGTGGCTTGGAAGCTGGTTCCAGAGGCATCGTTTTTTTCCTAACACTTACCTAAGAGGACATACCTAAGGTTTGGAAGTCAGTTGAGAACATCCATTTCTGAGAAATTTCCTGTCTTTTTGTGGTTATGGTCAAGATGGTCAAAGCATTGGTCTGTGTGTCCTCTTGGTCTGGGCCCAGGTTTAACACAGAAAGATCCCTGAGATCCACGTTTGGCGATGATTAACCACAGACTCAGGAAAAGCAAATAAACTCTTAGGTTTCAATTTCCTTCCTCGTTACCCACTGGCATCAATCCTACTCCGTAAGATCAGCACCAGCGCCCCTCAGCACCAGCGCCCCTCAGCACCAGCGCCCCTCAGCACCAGCGCCCCTCAGCACCAGCGCCCCTCAGCACCAGCGCCCCTCAGCATGTGGACCACTGTTTCACTGCCTGCTGTCTCCGGAGCTTCCTGCCAGAGCGCAGAGCACACAACATGCCTTTCAGCACGTTGGCACTGTTTTTCCAAGATGTTTGACAGGAATTATAGTTCCATACAATGAAGTATAAAGTCACATGCCAATCAAGCTGATGGGTGAGTTGATACCCTATGGATGTTAGCCCTTGGGTCAGACATGTTTTCGTTTATTGTTTTGTCATCATTTTGAGTATACTTAGGTAATTATAATGCATATGACTGAATTGTCCCTCAGAATACTTTTCACTCTGCCCTTGTTTTACCAGTGTCTTCCTGAGTAACAATGAGTTTCCATATAAACTATTTTGGTAAACTAGTCGTATGTAGGTCTTCCTTCTCCTTTAAATATTTAAACAATTGTTTATATATACTAAATCATTTTGATCTAAGCCATAAAAAGCCCACTTTTGTCCTGTTGCAAATTGAAGGTGACTCACTATAAAGGGAGTTCACTGATAAAAACATGACAAACATTTCATTTACAGTCCCACACAAACACCAAAGTTGTTTGTAAAAGAATCTTAAGAAGGATTGTAACAGAGGTTTGGCATAGCTTTTAATTCTAATATTCTGATATTAGTTTTTAATTCTGATATTCACTAATAACACAAAACAAGAGACAACAAAATGTGGCAGGGTTATATCAATCCAGAGAAGACAGAGTAGAACCCAGAGAAATAGGAAAGAGGGGATAAAAATAAGATAGACTGTTCCCTTTGTGTCGGATATGCAGTCAAGAGCTTTAAATACACTAAACTGCTCAACCTAATTTTTTACAGCCGCATATGTAGCAGAGGATGGCCTTGTTGGGCATCAGTGGGAGGAGAGGCCCTTGGTCCTTTAAAGGCTTGATCACCCAGTGTAGGGGAATTTGAGGGCGAGAGGCTGGAGTGGATGGGTGGGGGAACACCCTCATTGAAGCAGGGGAAGGGGATGGGGAAGAGGATAGGGGTTTTGGAGAAGAACCAGTAAGGTGATAACATTTGAAATGTAAATAAAGAAAATATCCAATAAAATAAAATGAAAAACATTAAATGTGTGTCAGGAAAGTTAAATAACATGCCCAGTGTTATGCAGCTATTCTTCCTGTTCAACTTAACTATGCTTGAGGTTGAGCAAGAGGTTACCTAGCCCCTGCTGAGTGTCTGCATCGTGAAAACCATCAAGACCCTGACTTTGCTTCTTAATCTTTTGAAAATACTTTTATAGTTCAGCTTTTTTCTTTCCATATAAGCCAAATATTGGATACCTGTTGTTTCTGTATATTATTTAAATACATGACTATATTCAAGATTAACAATTGGAGAAGTGTCTTTGAAAGTACTGAAAGCATTTGTATATTCTTTAAAGAATTAGGTTAAATATTATAATTTTCCCTTGGTTTATGATGCTTATGGTCCTATGTTGCTTCATGATCAAGTATTATTTTTCATAATTAAATATCTAGTAAGAATGTTCTAGAAGCATTTATCATGCAATAATTTTATCTGGGGTTTTAAAAATTAAATAAAATTAACATTATATTTAAAAATCATCATTTTAATACCATGTAAGAAAAATACTGTCAGTGATTTTTAGCATAAGAAAAAACATTAAAATGGAAAATATTGAATGACAAGGAATACATGTTGTCTAGAGAGGAAATATTAAATACAAAACAATCAGTTTGGATAACATGTTCCAGTATGTTAGATCAATTCTTCATGTCAAGTTTGAGAGAATTTTGGTAAGAACACAGGATGATTAGATAATTTAGTGACAGAGTAAGAGTTTACTACAGTGAACAAATTTTTTATTGCAAAAGAATCTATAATACATGGAAATCTTAGAGGAGGCCAGGCATAGTGCTGTGTACCTATCATCTCACTATTCGGGAGCTAACACCAATCTGGATTGCATAGCAAAACTAAATGATCTTTTTTAAAAAGTAACTAACTATAAAGAAATGGCAGACATCAAGAAATACTATAAAGTAAGCCTGTAGAAAAATCTGCTTAAAATTATATAATTTAATGGGTAAATGTTAATTTTGTAAAAAAAAAATTGTAAATGTCTCAATGAAATTTAACTTATTTCCCTGCATCCTTAACCTGAAATTTCCTGGAATCTATGAGGATGGTCCTACTAAGGACTTCTAGTAGTGAAGGATATGGGGTCTCAACTAGACATCTCTTGTAGCCAGGCAAGGCTTTCATTGGACAGACCGGGTTAGATTTGGTTGAGTTGTTGGCTAAGACTGACCCTTGAAGATCCCCAAACAACCCAGGCTGATGTTAAAACAGAGGTTCACTCTCTGACAGCTGACAATGAGGCTCCATTGCTGCAGACAACATCTGCCCAGCTCACTGAACATGGAGTGGCTGAGTTGGTGGCTGAATGAAAACTACCCTACACTCTACTCTCTTCTATGCAATGAGGTACTCTGCAGGCTACCAAAAGAGACACATGGATACCAACCCAGCCTCAAAACCTTTGAGCAATAATCAGTCCAGTGTGCAAGATATACAGGGACAATGGTCATGCAGAACTTGTGGGATAGCCAACCAATGTTTCATGTAATTTTAGGCTTACTCCATGAGAGGAAACCTGTATCCGACACTGCTTGGATGGCCAAGACTCACAGACTAGATACCCTGCAAACCTACAACTGGTCTAAATAAAATTTAAATCAATGTGATTATTGTGCTATACTCATAGACAGTGTCTTGTTCAGTTGCCATCAGAGAAGCTTTCTCTAGCAGCGGATGGATGCTGATACAGAGACCCACAGTCAGACTTTATGTGGAGGGAGAGGCCAACGTGAAGGGTTCCATTGGATCTCTTCCCTTGTAGTGCAGGATGAGGAGACAGAGGAATTCTAGGAGCCAGGTGGGCTGGAAGACACCAGGAGAAGAACATGGTCTACTGAATCAACTCATTCATATAGACTTAGAGACTGAAACCTGCATGGGTCTACACCAGGTCCTCTGTGTGTATGTTATGGCTGTTAGTTAGGTGGCTGTGTGGAACTCCTAACAGTGGGAGCTGGTGTGTCTCTGACTCTTTAGTTTGTTCTTGGATTCTTCTCCTCCTGTTGGGTTGCCTTTTCCAGTTTTAGTATATCTCTCAGAGGCCTGCTCTTTTCTGGTGGGAGATGGAGAAGGAGTAGACCCAGGAAAAAGAGGTGATGGGGTGAGATGGGAGCAGTGGAAGGAGGAAGAACCGAGGTCAGGGTGTATCATGTGAGAGAAGGATCTATATTCAATATATATATAATAATTATATTATTGAATATATATATTCAATATATATGTGTGTATATATATACACATATATATTGAGTATATATATTGAATAATATATATTGAATATATACATATTCAATATATATATGTGTATATATATACACACATATATATAGAATAATATAATTATTCAATATATATTGAATAATTATATATATTAATATATATAAAGTAATTATATATATTAATATATTTTATATATATCTTAATATAATATATATATATTAAGAAAACAAGTCCTAAACACAATAAGGCTGGCATACATATGAATTCATATACTATGGTAGCATCCACAGGCATGCACTGGTCTAAGCCAGATTGTGTTGTGACCCTGAGAGGGAAAGGGAAGACAAGCTTTCATCCCTAACCCAAAAGCTACTTCCAATTGACAACCACTAAGGAAAATATTTTCTTTCTCCAACAGAGTCCTACTGTGTATACAAACCACAATTAAGAGCAGGCCGCATGTCCAGCACTAGATGGCTAACATAAACTCAGTGGTGTGTGTGGAGGTACTTTGTCGTGCCTTTTTTCTTTACCTTACAGGTCTTTGGCTTATATAGCATGGTTTCCAATTTTGTGTTTCTATAGGATTTATGTTGTGCAAATGTGTGTGTCTCTGGGTCTATTTGTATTTCATGTGCTTATTATTTGGTTCTTATTTCTCTTTTGTTTATATTTTCCTATTCTGGTTTGGTTCTTGTTATTTTTATGTTGTTGGTTTATATTGTAAAGAAACAATGTGGATTTGGGAGAGTTGAGGAAAATCTGATCAGTGGTGGGGTGGGGGGAGCTTATATGAAAAATAAATTTCTTTCTATTTCCTTTCTTTTTTCTTTTTCTTTTCTTTATTTCTAAAACGAGCTTTCTGTGTGTTGATGTGTCTGCCTTGGAATTATCTCTGTGGACCAAACTTGTCCCAAAGTCAGAGATTCATTTGCCTGCCTGCCTGCCTGTCTGCCTGTCATCTGTCTGCCTGTCTGCCTGTCTGCCTGTCTGCCTGTCTGCCTGTCTGCCTGTCTGCCTGTCTGCCTGTCTGCCTGTCTGCCTGTCTGCCTGTCTGCCTGTCTGTCTGCCTGCCTGCCTGCCTGCCTGCCTGCCTGCCTGCCTGCCTGCCTGCCTGCCTGCCTGTCTGCCTGTCTGCCTGTCTGCCTGTCTGCCTGTCTGCCTGTCTGCCTGTCTGCCTGTCTGCCTGTCTGCCTGTCTGCCTGTCTGCCTGTCTGCCTGTCTGCCTGTTTGTCTGCCTGTCTGCCTGTCTGCCTGTCTGCCTGTCTGCCTGTGTCTGCCTGTGTCTGCCTGCCTGCTTGCCTGCCTGCCTGCCTGCCTGTCTGCCTGCCTCTGACTGTCTGCCTGTCTTCCTCTCCTCTCTCTCTCTCTCTCTCTCTCTCTCTCTCTCTCTCTCTCTCTCTCTCTCTCTCTCTCTCTGACTCTTTCTCTCTGCCTCTCTCTCTGCCTCTCTCTCTCTCTGCCTCTCTCTGCCTCTCTCTGCCTCTCTCTGCCTCTCTCTGCCTCTCTCTGCCTCTCTCTGCCTCTCTCTGCCTCTCTCTGCCTCTCTCTGCCTCTCTCTGTCTCTCTGCCTCTCTGCCGCCTCTCTGCCTCTCTGCCTCTCTCTCTCTCTGCCTCCTCTCTGCCTCTGCAAATGCTGGGGCTACAGGAATACATGGAAAACAACTTGAGGAAATTCAGCATTTGGCCTTAACACAGAAGCATCATAAACATAATTTGGTAAAGTGCCAATGTTAAGAAACTCATAGAACTCAATTCAAATTTGTTAATAGGCATCAACGCTTTACTTTTGTATAATCTTTCTGTGTTACACATTCTTCTTTTGATTCATTCTGAATCATTGACAGAAAATAGAATCAACCAGTTGAGTTCACAGATCGTATAGAAGCATGAAACAGGCTCTATCTGTCCTACCAGCCAAGGGCTGTCAACTGTGCCTCAGATTGAATGGGTGGCTTTTTGTCTGGATGGAAAAATCTCGACTAAAAACCAGAATATTTGCCTGGGGAGAACCCATGCCACATCTCAGTGTCTGTGGTGAGCACAGCCAGGGCTGATCACACCCAGTTTTGTTTTGACTAGTACCCAAGAACACTGTGGGTATGGCCTAGCAGCACACACTAAAAAGAAAAAATACTAAACTCTGAAGACTGGCTTTTTTGGGTTTCACATGAAGGTTAACATCTGTCTTTTCTAAAGATCTAAACATTCAGGAAAATCAAAACTATAACCATCATATATTACCATCCAGTACTTAGAACAACTCTGGACATGTATGACTAAACGTTACATGCTAGACAAATTAAACTGAAGAAGATAGGGGTGTTAGAAATCAAAGGAACCCTCTCAAAAATATGTGTAATCTATTATAAATGAACAAATTCTGTTACTTTACAATAATAGTCATGAATTAAGCTAAAATGATAAGAAGTAGAGAAGAAATGTTTAGCTAAAAAGCTCCATAAAGCTCTATTAAAATGAACGAGCTAAGACATTACATATGTGGTACTTAAATTCTACTGTCTGTATTTTAAATAAAATGTCATAGAGTTGTTTGGGTTACACAAAGTTTTCTATTAACACCATTTAACAGAAAAGGAACAGCACACAAAACCTAGGTCTGATGGCATAGACTTGCTTCAGCTTAAGTACAGAAGCCCAGCTTGTTCTTTGCCACTGAATCAAATTAGGAGCAGCTGGTAATTGGGACCAGATGAAGTTTCAAGGGGAGGAGATGTAAGACATTCCAAAGTGAACACTGAACATTTTTCCACAAAGACTAATGTCAATTAGTACGACATTCACTGCAATTACACATGGCAAGTGAACTACCTTGAAAGTGAAGCAATTCGGTTTTGGAGATGGACATAATTCCAAATTTGGAGAAGTTTAGTAGCAATCAGTGCTTTTATGCATACTTTGTGATGCTCTGATGTGTTCTCTTCTACAAGGGCTTGGGTCTCTACACAAAAGAAGGAGCATTTGTCTTTTATTTTCTTTACTCAGGTTAATCCATCAGTTTTGTGGAAATTAATAATTTGTTTAGTTAATGCAATAAACTTTCAGAGAGGTGTAAATAGTTAAGCTCACTTGCCATCACTCTCACATATCCCATGCCCCAATACTTCCTCATCCATTCATATCTCTTAAACAAACAAAAAGTCAGGATATAAATTACAATATTCTCGATGGTATATAATCTAGAAAAAAAAAAACACGTCTTCAATTTTAGAGCAGAAATACTTGATACCCATTTATCCAGAAGGCTTACAGAAGCAGCCATATAAAAATACAGGGTTCCCCTACCCCATTTGCATGTTCCAGGATCCTGTGCACCTTTATCTGTAGTAATTCAGACCAGTAGTCTCTAATAATGTCACAAAGATCAAGTCTGTTATAGATAGGTTACTCTGAAGGAGAATTTTTAGAGGGCTAATACTTTTGCTATTAAGCAGATCCTAAAAGTAAAAAGGCATGCCCTGCCTGAGAAATAATGAGGCTGACATCATTACAGACAGAGGAGGGAAAAGATACGCTCCCTAAGATCTTTTGATTGATATACCAAGCTCTGAGATTTCCCTAATTCTTATTAACAGGATTTCCCTAATCCCTATTAAATATTCTTGCTGGGATTTGGTCCTTGCTGGGTTTTAGCCTGTTCCTTGTTTATGTAACTTTTCACTGTGTCTTCCTAGCTCCTCTTTGACCCCAGGTCTCAGGCCTGTCTCTCAAATTTCTACAAAAGCTGTAACTTAGGGCAAAGATTGCAAACTGAACATATCTGTCAGGCTGTTATTCTATTTGTAAGTAGACAACCTTCTACAGAACCTGGGTGTGGGTTCTATACACCTCCCTTCCTCTGAATAAAGCTGCTTCTGCTCTACTGAATTTATCTGTGCCATATCAGAATGGGAGCCAGTGGCTCCATAGGTGTTGATTTTAAAAAGATTTTATGATACAAATTTTAAATTTGTCAGTATTGGTAGATATATTATAAAACATGCACATTGTATATCGTTTACCTACAGATACCTTATCTTTACCAACTCATTTGATAATTTCATATAAATATATATCCTATGAGTATCTGACACTCACTAAATTAGCATTTAAGCTTTAAAAAGTTTGGGTTTTTTGTTTGTTTGTTTTATATTACACGTTAGGTTTTTCTTTATCCAAACAGAATACAGACCACTTTACATAAAACTAAATTTTGTATGCATTTATCAAAATGGTGACCTGTCCATTAAAAGTCTACTATACATACTAATTTGGTTAGTAAACTATTTTGAAAGATTTATTTGTATTATTTTAATTATGTACATGTGTGGGCATCTGGCTGTGTATGTGACTGTAGGTGCCCATGAAGACCAGGGGCCTTGGTTCCGCAGGGTTTTAGGCAGTTGCAAGCCTAAGAAATGAACTCAAGTACTCTGGAACAGCAGTAGGCACCCTTAACTGCTGAACCATCTTTCTACCCTCCTTTTAGACTAAATTTTTAAAATTAACTAAAAGGTAGGTTATTAAAGAGTAAAACTAGAGTTGAATAATTTAAAAATCCAATAAAATTCATATTAACAGAACTAGAAAGTCTTGACACAAATAAAAACTTTGTTATAAGACTCAAATAAGATACAGGTTATGAATGTTTACAAATAACAAAGGGTAAGAGAAATAACCATAAAAACCCTAAAGTCTTTCTACTTCCATAACAGTGTGTGAAATATTTGATAACTTTACTTGCTTATCAATTAGTGGCTCATCATTAAATATATTTCTGATTGGTAGTTTTGTAGAAAGAAATCTCAAGGTCACATTATTTTCTTTCCTTTAGCTATTTTCCCATATGCATGGATTTCCTTTAAAAATAACTGCCCTTCAGATTTGAGAAAGTCCAAGCACTTGAACAGAATAAATAGAAGTGATTTGAAAGGCTTCAAAATCAAGCATGTTTTATTCCTTTTAGCTTACTCTGGTAGTGTTATCTCACTGGATAGAGATCTAGAGAAAACTGTAAATGAGTCGCTTTCTTATGGGAAACCATCAAAGTCATCTAAATAAAAATAAAATTTTAAACTGTGCTAAAGATGGGAATTACAAAAAAAATATGTGTTTTTCCTTATGGTCTCTTTGAAGTGATTATTATTATTATATTATTATTATAATTATCATGGTTCAAAACCTTTTTTTTAATCTGACAAGAAAAGAATTCTTTAATTCTTTCTGGCCCACTTAAAATGTTCAAGAGTCCTGTTTGCAGTATAGGATGGTCACTCAATAGAATTGACTAGGATTATGGAGAGTAATAAGACACTCTTGTTTCTCCCTTTCTTCCCAACAAGGAACCTTCTTGTATTTGAAAGGATTGACTGCACCTTGGTGTGACCAGAGGATAACCAAAACCTTTTTTTCCATATTCCCACTTGGGCTCCAAATGGCCCTATTGCCAATGTCCTTGGGACTTTTGGCAAGCCAAATTCCGGCTGCCAAGTCCTAAGAAGAAATAGCAAGTAGATTAAAAAGAACATGGCATGAAACCCTTCAGTGAATGACCAGAAGCAGAGGCCACAGTAAAAGAAAGACTGTTTGGGATCAGGCCTTGTGGTCAAGAGGTGTCTGATGAATTTATAACTTCTTTGATACTTGGTCTTGTGGTTTTAGACATTTCTCAGTAGACTTAAAGTTAAAGACTTGTGTTTAATGTCCATATTTTCATGACTTGGATTATTTGTATTTTATATATAAAACAAAATAGTTTAAATTTTTTAAGAGTAAATGTAGGAAGAGAAGTGATCATTCCATTAAGAATCCTTTCAGTGGAGGTCAGCACACATACATAGCTCATTGAACATGGAGAAGTAGAGCTAAATAGAGCCTTCACCACCCTGTGCTAGCATCTTTCACATAGGAAGGTACTTTGCAGGCCACCCACAACAAATCATAAATACCAAGCCAGACACAAAATCTTTGATCCACATTGGTGTCCTGCCTACAAGATATACCAGGGTTATAAGGTTATAAGACACATGTGAGAATAACTAACTCGTATCTGATTTGACTTAAATTCACTCTATGAGACAGAATACATATCTGACACTGCTTGAGTGACCGAGAAGAGACTAGATAGCCCAGAGACCCAAGGTAAAATCAAATAATACTGGTCTAAAAAAGAAGTATTGATAAAATAATCCTTAATGATATTATGTTATACTCATAGACCAGTGCCTTGTTCAGCCATTATCAGAAACACTCGACCCTACATGAAATGCATCAAATCCTTCCCCATAGAAGAGGAAGCAGAAAGAATTTTCAAGTTATCATTATGTTTTTCACTTTCATTTTTAGGCTTCTTTCAAGGATGTTGCTGCTGTTGTGCCATTGCTTTGGGCTATTACAGATAGTTGTCTCCCTCATTTCTTTCTCAGCATGTTTATCATTGGTATATAGGAAGGTTACTGATTATATCATACCATTTTGTTGAAAGTATGTATTAATTCCAGGACTTTTCTATTGAAGTCTTAGACTCTATTACATATAGAGTTTTGTCTTCAAATAGGGATAAATTTATTTCTCCATTTTCCATTTGTATCTATTTTGTTTCCTTATCTTGTTCTATGTCTCTAGATAAGACCAAGCACTATATTAAACAGAGGAGGAAGATTGGACATCCTTGTCTTGCTCCTGATATCAGTGGGGAAGTCCTGAGTTTTCCCTATTTAGTTTTAATTATAGATTTATTACATATTGCCTTCATTAGACAATTGCTTTTATTCCAAGTCTCTTCAGGGCTTTTACCATAAAAAAAAATTGATTATCATCAAATCGTTTACTATGACCTTTGAAACAGTCATATGTTTTTTCCCTCAAGTTCTCATGATGAATTATGTTTTTGTTTACAATGTTGAATCATACTAAAATGAAGCCAATATGATCACTTTTATTAATTATTTTATATATTTACATGTCAAATGTTGCCCCCTCCTGATCCCCATTTTCTTAGGTTTCCCCCACACTTCCTTCCCCTTTGCATCTGAGAGAGTACTCCCCCCCCAACCCCAGGTATACCCTCTTCCTGAGGCATCAAGTCTCTAAAGGATTAAACACATCATCTTCCACTGAAACCAGGCATGGTTATCCTCTGCTTCATATGTGTCAGGGGCCTCAGACCACCCAATGTATGCTCTTTGGTTGGTGGCTTAGTCTCTGGGAGCTCCCAGGGATCCAGGTTAGTTGATACTGTTGGTCTTTCTATGGTGTTGCAATCCCCTTCTTTCAATCCTCCCCCTAACTCTTCCAGTAAACGGTCCCCAACCTCAGTCCAATGGTTGGCTGTGAGTAGCTGCATCTGTTTCACTCAGCTACTGATAGGGCCTCTGAGAGGACAGGCATGCTAGACTCCTGTCTGTAAGCACAATATAACATTCATTTGTAATAGTGTCAAGGATTGGTACCCACCCATAAGATAGATCCCAAGTTGGGCCTGTCACTGATTGGCCATTCTTTCAGTCTCTGCTTAATTTTTGTCCCTTCATTTCTTTTAAACAGGAAGAATTTGGGGTTGCAAATTTTGAAGGTGGGTTGGTGACCCCATCCCTCCACCAGGGCCCGTCTAACTACTGGAGGTGATCTTTTCATATTCCATATCTCCAATATTGGGGGCATTTTGGCTAAGGTCACCCACACTGATTACTGGGAGCATGACTCATCCCAGGTCTCTGGGACTTTCTAGACGTTCTCCCCACCTGCAACCTTTGGCAGCTATATATTTCCATTCATTCTCCTGTCCCATCAGTTTTTAAATGGGACCTCATGAAACCGAAAAGCTTCTGTAAGGCAAAGGACACTGTGATAGAACAAAATGACAACCTACAGATTGGGAGAAAAAGTCTTCACTAACCCTACATCAGACAGAGAGCTAATATCCAAAATATATAAAAAACTCAAGTTACTAAACTTGAAAAAGACCAAGTAACTCAATTAAAAAACAGGTACAGAGCTAAACAGAGTATTCTCAACAGAGGAACTTGAATGGCTGAGAATCATTTAAAGAAATGCTCAACATCCTTAGTTATCAGGGAAATGCAAATCAAAATGACCCTGAAATTCTGTCTTCTACCAAGCAGAATGGCCAAGATCAAAACCTCAAGAGCTGGTGAGGATATGAAGAAAGGGGAACACTCCTCCATAGCTTATTACCAACTGGCACAACCGCTCTGGAAATCAATCTGGTGGTTCCTTGGAAAACTGAAAACAGTTCTACTTGAAGACCCAGCTATATCACTCTTGGGCATGTACCCAAAAGATGTTCCACCATACCACAAGGATACATGCTCCACTGTGTTCATAGCAGCCTTATTTGTCATAGCCAGAAACTAGAAGCAACCTAGATGTCCCTCAGCCAAAGAATAGATACAGAAAATATGGATTATATACACGATGGAATACTCTTCAGCTATTAAAAGAAAGGGCACCATGAATTTTGATTCAGGCAAATGGATGGAACTAGAAAATATTATCCTGAGTGAGGTAACCAAGACCCAAAAGGATATTCATAGTTTGTACTCACTGATAAATGGATATTAGCCAAAAAGTACAGAATATCCATGATACACCCCACAGACCCTAAGAAGTTAAACAAGAAAGAAGGCCCAAGTGAGGATGCTTCAATTCTACTTAGAACAAAATAATCATGGGAGGCAAAGGGAGGGAGGTATCTGGGTGGGAGTGGGGAAAGAGAGGTGAAAAGGTGGGTGGGATCAGGTATGAGTGGAGACAGGAGAGAAGCCCAGAGGCCCAGGAGAATGATTGGAAATATGCCAATATGATCATTATGAATGATCTTTTGATATACACTTGTATTTAGACTACAGGTATTGTAATGAGAATTTTGTGTCTAAGATCATCAAGAAGATTGCTTTTTATTTTCTTATAATGTTGTTTGGGTATTAGAATAATACTTGATTTCTAAAAGGATTTTGGGAGCTTTTCTTCCTCCTCCAGTTTATGGAATGATTTGAGAACTGTTGCTGTTAGTTCCTCTTTGATGATCTGGCAGAATTCTGCTATAAATGTTTTTGTGCCTGGGCTCCTCTTAGATGGAAGACTATTACTGTTTCAATGTCTTCATTTGGTATGGATCTATTTACATTACCTATCTCTTTGTGGTTTAACTTTAGTAGCTCATATTTATCTAGAAATCATCCATTTATCCATACTTTCCAATTTAGTAGAATGTGTTTTCAAAGTACAACCTAACAAGTTTTAGGAATTCTTTGATGTCCTTTTTCATCTTTGGTTTTGTTGCTCCTGGTTCTATTCTTCTTTGTTTTGTTTAAGAGATTCTTATTTTTTTAACAAGGGGCCCAAGGTTTCCACTTGTGCCCATTGAATCATGTAGGGACTCTGTGTTCAAGCGTCACTCCAGCTCCGCTGTATTGTCCTCCCCAAAGGATCATTTTCTACTTCAGAAAAGAAAGTTGTTCCACACACTGATCACTATTTCTGAAACTCCTTGCGCTGAGTGGATGAAGGTGGGAGTGGAGGATGTCAAACCATTTGGATGCAAATAAAGAGACAGTTAAAAATATTAATTAAAGCTGAGGAAGGTCATTTTGCTGTCCTCTACATATTTCTTTAGGGCTAAATGTGATCTTAGTCATTTGGGATTGTGTCATTTGTATAAATGCTCAGAATTCCTAAAGGACTGAGACATCTTTTTCTTGGCCTCACTGGTTTTATCCTCAGATCACCTTGAAGGAAGGCAATCTTCTGGAGGGAGGCCTACATGTGGACAAGGCAAGAAAACAGTAGAGAAGCAGCTCCAGTTTCATTTGGGTCACAGATTCTGGAACTTTACCACTTGCTCCTATCTGCTCTTAAAACATGGCTTAGCTGTTTTACAGTTCTGGACTCTGAATTAAGATGGGTTTTGTGTGAGAGAGATGAAATATTAAATAAAATCAATAGAGAGCAGTGAGAAAGCACAAAGGTGCAGTTTTCTGCCAGAAAGCTTGAGGACCTCAGGTTGATTTTTATAACCCATAAGGTGAAAGAAGAGAATCAAATTCTACTAGGTGTCTTCTATTTCCCATTTGTAACACACACACACACACACACACACACACACACACACACACACACAAATGTAAAAGAAATGCTCCCTAGGATCTAAACTACCAGCCTGGGAGCACATAGGGAGGGACCCATGACTCCAGGTGTATATGTAGGGGAGGATGGCCTTGTAGGGCATAGGTGTGAGAAGAGATCCTTGGTCCCATGAAGGCTGAACACCAATTGGGGAGGAATTCGAGGGTGGGGAGGTGGGAATGGGGGGCAGGTGGGAGCACATCCTCATAGAAGCAGGAGGAGGGGGATGGGATAAGGGGTTCCTGGGTAGAGGGGGGAATGGGGTAAGGAGATAAAATCCGAAATATAAATATAATGTAAATAAAATAAAATAAGAAATTATCAGAGTTCATTCAGAAAATTTGGCATATAAAAGTATAAAACTACTTTTGACAAAAAAACTTCTGAAATTATTAACATTTATATTTCCCAAAATGTTTATGAGCATATTGTGTAATTGAATAAAATTCAGTTCCTCTAAGTAAAGAGTAGCCATAGGTTATTGATTAAATAATGCTAATACATTTGTTCTCAGAATGCTAAGAAACAGCACCTGTTTAGTTGCTCTGTTGAACAGTTTTCAATTTTTCTACAATTTCAAGAAAAATTTAATCAAATAGTTATTTTATAAGCCATCATAAATGAAACACTTTGAAATACTAGCATCAGGCCAGGCAGTGGTGGAGCACGCCTTTAATCCCAGTACTTGGGAGGCAGAGGCAGGCGGATTTCTGAGTTCGAGGCCAGCCTGGTCTACAGAGTGAGTTCCAGAACAGCCAGAACTACACAGAGAAACCCTGTCTCAAAAAAAAAAAAAAAAAAAAAGAAAAGAAAAGAAAAAAAGAAAAAGAAAAAAAGAAAAAGAAAAAGAAAAGAAAAGAAAAAAGAAAAGGAAAAGAAAAACGCTAGCATCACTCTTTTTAACTGCTAAGTAACACTCCACTATGTAAATGTACTACATTTTCTTTATTCATTCTTTTGTTGAGGGACATCTAGGTTATTTCCTAGATGACGGATACTCAACAGCCATTGGTTGAGCTCCTGTCTTAGGATGGTGAGGCCTCCCTTCTTTTAGGGGCAAGGGTCTTGGTATGTCCTCTTACCCGTCAGAGGTACGTACGGTTAGGGGTTAATCCTCGTCAGTATTGATGACAGAGGTTTCAGAGTCCTCTACTTCCAGCCTGTAATATCGGACCTGTATGGGTTTCATTTGAATAGCATCTATCTGTTGCCATACAAAAGCCATCAGTTTGTTGAATAGCATGAACCCAAGAGACAAGAGACTTAATGCCTAAATAGTTGATATAAAAGCAACACTCTTTAAGGCAACACACAACTTCCCCTGTTGGAGAAGTAAAAGGTCTAAGCCTTGTACCCACAAATTTTCAATAGAAGAAATTATACCAATGATATCCTTAAATTTGCATCAGCTTAGTAACAATTATACAGATTTCTACCAATAGATTATGGCTGTGTAATCAATTTTACCTCTTCTTTCCTGTTCCAATAAAACCATTACTTTTCCCTAGAAAGACAGCCTAATATTAACCACCTCAGTCCCAAAGTCCAGGGAATTGGGGCGCCGACTCTTCATTAACTTCTTCAAGCTGAACATGGGCATTGAGATATTAGAAGAGGGATGAGGGGAAGGGTAAATTGATAAGCCTCTGATGTCTGTGTTAACTGCATCCAGCTGGAAGTCCAGGGCATCAGTGAACATGCAGGTGATAAGATTCATTCACCAAAGCTGTGTATTCTGTAATATATAAATCTCAAAGCAAGTTTTAGTATCAAGATAATTATTTTGTTTCTCTGGAATCTAGTGTTCTGGAGGCCTACCTCTGTCATGTCTGAGCCATATAATTCTGGAAGATATAACTACTACCTTAATTACCTCATCAGAAAACTCATAGAAAAACCTTTTTTCCCAAATCTGTCTATCCTTTGGCCAGTAACCAGAAAAAATTTTACATTGACTTTTTTTCCAGCAGAAAAATTTAACTATACAACTCAGAATCACCCCCATTTTAAAAGTTAAATCAATTAACATTATCATTCTGCTCAGCTCTCTGCCTAGAGCAACCTTCTATTTATCTATTTATCTGTTTGGCTCTCTTGACTCAGAGCAGCCTGCAATTTACTCCTTGCATCTTTAAAACCTTTTTCATCTGTTTCTGCTTACTTATTTCTTGCCCCACTTTCGTTACTATGACCTACTGGTCTCCCTGCAATCACCTTTGTTTCACCTCTGAATTCAGCTAGCTCCATTAGTCGACTGGCTCTCCAGCGCAGGATCGAGGATGGCCGCTTCCAATTCCTGCAGTGTCCTTCACTGTATCCCACTTACTGGAGCCTCACACTGGGCACCACTAATGTTGTGGCTCTCACTGCCCCATGCTTTGGGGCTAAGTGCTCTGGTCAAGAGAGAGAGTGGTGATTGAGGGGCAAGAGATGCAAGGAATAGAGACAAGCCAGAGGATCTGTAGTCAAGTCTACTTTACTGTCTCCACCACTGTTAGGAGCCGCGGTGAGCGTGACAACATTCACCATTACAAGATGGTGTGGGCATCCTGTGCTCCCACAAGTAAACAACTAATTGCACAGGTGCAAAAGGCAAAAGCGTGCCAAAGTCACTGCCCATCCCGGGGTGTAATATGGTGTGATGAGTGAACAGCCAATCAGAAGTGAACACACCACTCTAGGGTACATATAGCAGTGCCTTTTCTGGGCTTGGTGTCTTCCATTTCTACTGGTAAGAATAAAGCCTCGCTGTGATAACTACCCGAACACTGCCTCTCGTGTCTCTTTCGCGGGCGAAGGGGACTCAGAAGGGGCCTGGAATATCTGGTGCCGAAACCCGGGATTTTCAAGGCGCTGCGGGAGACCCCCCCCCCCCAGATTCGGGGCAGGTTAAAAGACTACAGGATCGAGGTACGTCTCTGAGAGGTATGCTTGGGGTGGAAGCCTTGGTTGTGAGCGGATTTTCACTCATTGCCGCCACTGCACTAGTTGGCCTCTTGCTTGCGTTGCTTTTGTTTTTAGCTTATTTGTGTTGTCAGGATCCTGCTTGCAACACAGGTATTAGGGCAAGTCAAGAGGTTTCAGGAGAGGTCCACTCCAGGGTATCAGAAACAGAGCGTGTTAGCCAACATCAGGCCAAGGAGCCTGGGGATCAGGCCAAGGAGCCTGGAGAAAAAGATTAGGCCAAGGAGCCTAGAAAGGAGAAACAGGCAAAAAGGCCTGGGCAACAGAGGCAGGCCAAGGAGCCTGGTCAAAGAAAAGACTACTCAAAAGGAACAGGGGCCACTACAGGGCCTATTAAGGTTGAAGACCCTTTACCAGCTGGTGAAGAGAGAGTAGAGGTCGGGGGGACCCCCCTATACCCCATTAAAGAGCCTGCCTCCATAGACCTTAACAGCTCCGAAGAAGGAAGCCTAGAGGAGGAAGCAGCCACCTATACAAAAAATAACCATTCTGAGATAAGACTAAGAAAGACCTTGGGCCCCTCGGCCCCGCCTTTGCCTCTGGCCTATGCCCCGGGCAGCGTCTCTAATTCATTTCTCAGCCCAGGAGATCGGAGACAGCTACAGCTGGCATTTCGGGTTTTTGAAGGGGCAGAAGGAGCACATGTTCATGCCCAGTAGAGTATAGACAGGTCAAAGAATTAGCTGAGACAGTACACACATATGGAATTGGGGCTAATTTTACCGTATCCCAAGTGGAGAGGTTAAGTACAGCTGCTATGACGCCAGGAAACTGGCAGGACACAGTGAAGGTGGTACTTAACAATATGGGCCAATACCTAGAGTGGAAGGCCTTGTGACACGAGGCACTACAAGCACAAGCCAGGATTAATACAAACACTGAGGGACAACAATTATGGACTTTTGACATGCTGGCTGGAGTTGGTGTACACACGAACGACCAGACCACTCATCCCTGGCAGGTCTACACACAGATAGCATCAGCTACATTAAAGGCATGGAAGTCTCTCCCTAGGAAGGAAGGCAGTAATCTTTATTTGTCCAAAATAACTCAGAGGACCAGTGAGTCCTTCTCTGACTTTGTGGCCCGCATGACTGAGGCAGCTGGCAGAATCTCTGGGGAACCAGAACAGACAATGCCATTAATTGAACAGATGATCTTTGAAAATGCCACAGCTGAATGCCGTGTAGCCATTGCTCCTTGGAGAGCCAAGGGATTACAAGAATGGTTAAGAATCTGTCGCGGCTTGGGAGGCCCCCTTACTAATACAGGACTTGTGGCAGCAAATTTAGAGATGGCTGCTGTCCTTCTCCAAGGTCAGAGACACGATAGCCCCCCACCATGGCCGGGGAGGAGAACTGTCTGTGTTTTTCGACAGGGTGAAGACAATCTAATTTGGATCCCCATGCGGCTGGTGTAGATCGTGAAGAATGAAGCTAGATTACAAGATAATGGCTCTGATTCTCCTGATGCTGATTTGGAGATAAGTATACCACTATGGGCCATAGTTAGATCTTGGCCTGTTCCCATGCCAATACATTCAAATTCTACAGTGCTGCTGTTGTTTACAGCTACTGAGTGTTACATGGATGCCCCGTGCTCCCAGCGCACCTACCAGCAGCCTGAGTTATACAATGCTACAAGTTTTTTATTAAATTTTACACTTTGTTTTGTGACAACAAACAAAGATAATAAGACAAGTAAACTAAATACACTTTATATGATTCTTAAGAAAGCTACTCTTGCTAATTGGGTGGATCCTGTGACTTACAGTAAGGTAGAGACAAGAGTGCTAGGGGCTGTCTTGAATCAGATTAGTTCAGGACAGATAGAAGGACCGGGAAATATCGGTCTGAATTAATCAGCACCTATAAACATTAACACCACCATGATTAGAAGTAATGTTACTATAATTAAGAGGTTCAATTGGCATACCAATAATGCCACTTTGCAACAGATGATACCATGGTACTATCCAGATTTGTCCTTTCCAGTGGTGTGTTCACCTTGCCAGTCTAAGATTAAACCCAAGAAACAAATTGCCAGAGGATTTAATTTATCCCCACCTACCGATTTGGCTATAATGAATAATACAGGTAAGAGCACTGACATAGAAAATATTTGGCCCTTTTATCATTGGGTGTTGAGTAATGAGGCTGGAGCTAGTGCCAGTGTATCTGCCTTTGCCTTGTTGAATGGTATATTTCATGAAGTGCAAAATGTTTCTAATATCTCTATCCATTTGAATAACACTAAAATTAATAAGGTGTTTAGGAATACACCTGCACAACAGGTGTCGGTGTATGTGGACCCCCCATTTTTCTTTATGTTATCCAACTTTCAAAATAATTCTGATATCTTGGATTGTAAGAATGTTACATGCTTTTTAGCACAATGCTGGAATGGATCACTAGACCTAGCCTTGGTTGTGCATGTGCCTACTTTTGTGCCTATCCCAGTAAAAGCCGATCCTGAAACTTTCCCTATTACATCATTAATAAGACATAAAAGAGACTTTGGCATTACTGCAGCCATTATCACTGCTATTACCATCTCTGCAGCTGCAGCTGTGACAGCCGGTGTAGCCTTGGCTAATCAAATTACAACAGCTACTGTTGTTAATCAAATTTCAGAAAGGACTTCTGAGGCTTTGACCACTCTATAGAAAGTGGATGCACACTTGACATCAGACATTCTGTTGGTCAATCAGAGAGTTGATTTGCTCCAAGCCCATGTAGAACAACTCACAGATGTGGTTCAAATGAGCTGCGTGTCAACAACCCCACATCTATGTATTATACCTCTGAGATTTATGAATGATACATTTATTCAAAGCCATAACCTTTCTGCTTATTTACAAGGAAATTGGACTAGGGAGCTGGACCAGATACAACAGCAATTGCAGATCCAGATCTTGAGCCTTGATGGAACACGAGTGGACCCTGTTGCCCTTGGTGATTTTACTTCTTGAATTTCTTCTGCCTTTTCTTTCTTTCTTTCTTTCTTTCTTTCTTTCTTTCTTTCTTTCCTTCTTTCTTTCTTTCTTAAAGGGTGGGGATAGGCCTGTTTGGTACAGCCCTATATTGTGGATTAGTGTTCATGCTATGGTTGGTCTACAAGCTCAGAGCCCAACAAAAATGTGACAAGGTCACTATCGCCCAAGCACTCGTAGCCTTGGAGCAAGGATCTTCCCCTTAAATTTGGCTATCTATGTTAAGAAAGTATCTGATGACTGAGACCCTCAGTCGATGCACCCCAAGGGTTCAGCCCATTGCACTGGGTCGATGAGAGGTCTAAGTCTAGCCAGCCCTTGCCTAAATAACTGTGGCACCTGAATATTTAGAGGTGTTTGCGAGTGGGTACTCGACAGGGAATGTTCCATGAGTGTGGATAGATTTCCCGAAAGTATGCCTGATTGCACAAAGGTTTGATGCCAAAACCTCCGCTCCGCACACGGACGCTCCAGAGAGAGTGGAGGCTCCCTTTCCCTGACAAAAGGGCATCGAGATGGGTATGAGAAGTATTACTCATTACAGGATGACAAGAGAAGAAACCCATTACAACATCTCATTTTGCACAGGAGATCAGGCCTCTGCTTTCCCTCACTGAGTTGGTGCCGCGCTTGATAGGCAAAAGGCTGTTCCATCTTAATAAAATTGAAAGGGGGAGATGTTAGGAGCCGCCGCGGTGAGTGTGACAACATTCGCCATTACAAGATGGCGCGGGCATCCTGTGCTCCCACAAGTAAACAACTAACTGCGCAGGTGCAAAAGGCAAAAGCGTGCCAAAGTCACTGCCCATCCCGGGGCGTAATATGGGGTGATGAGTGAACAACCAATCAGAAGTGAACATGCCACTCTAGGGTACATATAGCAGTGCCTTTTGTGGGCTTGGTGTCTTCCATTTCTACTGGTACAAGAATAAAGCCTCGCTGTGGTAACTACCTGAACACTGCCTCTCGTGTCTCTTTCGCGGGCAAAGGGGACTCAGAAGGGGCCCAGAATACACCACACACACCCCTCCTACTCTACTACACACCACACACTTACAAGGAAATCCTGGGTGTTTATAAGCACACGCAGGGGAACACAGGTGAAAACATTTTACCACGTGCACCATGCAGCTGGGGTCACTAAACAGCAAAACAAGTTATGTGGGATAAACAAGATTTTTATCAGAGTGTGCTTCAGCTGTTGTAGGCTGTTGAAAAACAAGTCTCTATCAAGGGTATTTGATTCCAGATGGCTACAAAGTTGATAGCTGCTTTCTGCTTAAAGTCAGCTCCCAACTTGTTCTACAATCTGGCCTGTCTGCAAAATATGCTAGAGCAATGGTGGCACAGAACTTGTGGGAGTAGTCAATCATTATCTGATTTAACATAAGGCTGCATGAGAGGGACGCCATACCTAATGCTGCTTAGGTAACCAAGAACTAGTGACTCGATAGCCCTGAGACCTAGGGTAAAACCAAACACTACTAGTCTAAAAAAAAAATCAGTAAAATGACTTCTAATGATATTCTTCTATACTCATAGATTAATGTCTTAAATAATTATCATCAGAGAGGCTTCATCCTTCAATAGGTGGAATCAGGTACCTAATCACACAGACAGCTATTATTTGGTTAGTGTAAATTGCAGGTTTCCATCAAATCTTTCCTTCCCTTCAGAGCTCAGGAAATCCAATAGAAGAGGTGAAAATATTGTAAATGTAGAGGAGATGCAGGACACCAGGAAAACAAGGTTATCTGATCCAAATAAGCAAGAAGCATTTGAGCTCACAAAGACTGGAGGAGCAAGCACAGAGCCTACAAGGGTCTTCTCCAAGTCCTTTATGTATGTATTATGGTTATTAGCTTAGTGTTTTTATTAAACTCTTGACTATAAGAAAAAATGGGTCTCTAACTCTTGTGTCTGCTCTTGGGTCCCTTTTCATCCTGTTGAATTGCCATGTCCAACTCCAATATGATAGTTTTTGTTTCATCTTGTCATATTTCATTTTGCAGTGTTTAGCTGTTATTTTCTAGAAACCTCTTTTTTCTAATCAGAGGTAAAATAGTTCATCTAAAAGGGAGGGGGTGGGGAGTAACTTAGAGAATTAGAGGGAGAGGAAACTATAATTAAGATATATTGTATAAAAATATCTATTTTCTTTTTCTTTCTTTTTCTTTCTTTTTTGTATTTCACATTTTATTAAAATCCCGTGTGAATACTTCTATGTAAATACTGATGACGAAGAATCAAAATAAACATCAGGAATCATATGTAGATAGTAAATTAATTATCCTTTATATAATAGATATGTAACATTTAATCAAAGTTTAATTCTTATACAATCATTTGTTTTTAGCATACGCTGACTTCTCTTTATCTTTCTGAGCCTTTATCTTTTGTTTGACTTTAAGCAATTAGGCCTGGATATCATTATCTCCTGGGGCTATCTCCTGTGCTGTCTTGATCAGCCAATGCTTGATCACATTCTTTTTTTTTTTTTTTTCCTTCCTTTCTCTCTCTTGCTCTGGCCCCTGCTTACTCTGGCCCAAAGTACACTGTACCTGCTTCAGACACCCATATAAAGGCATCACTTCTCATTACTGATGGTTGTGAGCTACCATGTGGTTGTCAGGATTTGAACTCACAGCCTCCCGAAGAGCAGTTGGTGCTCTTAACCACTGAGCCATTTCACCAGCTCTATCATATTCTTTTAATCCTTGTCATCCTTGCACTTTGTAGTACAGTGCTTTGGTATTTGATGAGTCCATTTCAAGAGTCCCCAAAGAACTATCTGTTGCTTTATGCTACTTTGACATCTTCAATTAAGAAGGACCAATATTCCGTACAGAGCTTAGGGTTATAGGTTGCAGTTGGGATATATCTGCTTTCTCAATAACAGTTTTTGAACTATCCTCATACCTTAAAATGTTCATATATATATATATACACATATATGTATATATATATATGTATATATATGTGTATATATACACATATATACACATATATATACATATATATATACATATACACATACACACACACACACACACACACACACACACACACATATATATATATATAGATATATATATATATATATATATATATATATATATATGCCACGCTCAGCAAATTCTCTCAAACACATCACAATAAAACTCAGAGATTATGGCTACATACTGGCCTGTACAACTGTGGGTCAGATGCAGTCTCAGTGCTGAAAGGGGAAGCCTCCATACCTAACCCAGAAATTTTCTTCAATTGGTAACTGGTAGTAAATGAAAATTTAGGTTTTTTTTAAGGGAGTCTTACGGTGTACCAACTACTCTTAAGAGTAGACCTTGTGTCCAGCAGTAAATGACTAACACAAAATGAACCCAATTAGATTGTCTGGAGGTTCTTGTCTCATATTGCTTTGTCAGGGGCATTGTTATATTTTATTACTTTATACTATGATTTCTTGTTTTGTGTTTTTATGGGATTTCTGCATATATCAATGTGTGTATCTCTGTGTCTATGTGCATTTCTTGTGCTTTTTCTTTGGGGCTTTTTCTTTTCTGTTTGTTTTGCACTATGCCAGCTTGTTTGGTTGTATCATTATCATTATCATTATTATTTAGATGCATTGGTCTATCAAGAGAGAAAATGTAATTATTTTGATCCCCTTTCTAAGTAGGACTCAAGCATCCACTCTTTGGTCTTCCTTCTTCTTGAGCTTTATGTGATCTGTGAGTTATATCATGAGTATTCTGAGCTTTTGGGATAATATCCACTAATCAGTGAGTACACATATGTGTGTTCTTTTGTAACAGGATCGCCTCACTCAGGATGATATTTTCTAGTTCCATCTGCTTGCCTGTGAATTTCATTGTTTTTAATAGTTGAGTAGTACTCCATTGTGTAAATGTACCACATTTTCTGTATCTATTCTTCTACTGAGGGACATCTGGGTTGTTTCCAGCTTCTGGCTATTATAAATAAGGCTGCTATGTACATAGTGGAACATGCATGTGCCCTTGTTATATGTTGGAGCTTCTTTTGAGTACAGGCCTAGAAATGGTATAGCTGGGTTTTTAGGTAGAACTATTTCCACTTTCTGAGGAACTGCCAGACTGATTTCCAGAGTGGTTGTACCAGCTTGCAATCCCACCAGCAATGGAGGAGTGTTCCTCTTTCTCCACACCCTCGCCAACATCTGCTGTCACCTGAGTTTTTGATCTGAGCCATTCTGACTGGTGTGAGGTAGAATCACAAAACAATAATGGGAGATTAAAGAAGGGAGGGACCTGAGAGTGAGAGAGGAGGGGAAGCCATAGGATATCTCCTGAGGAGTGCTGCTAACAGGGAGTGGAACCAGCCCAGGAAACGAAGATTGTTGCAGTCAGCATAGATGAAAATGGAGTTGACATCAGACATGGAGATACAGAGTTTGGAGTTTGCCCTGTTTTGATTTGTGGATTACAGTTAAGTGATTGGGTAGATCTCAGAAGAGACTTTGAACTTTGGACTTTTAACATTGTTGAGACTGCTATAGACTATGGGGACTTTGGAAATTGAACTAAATGTACTTTTAATTATGCTATGGCTAGACATGGCCTCCATAGACTCATGTGTTTGAACAAGCCTATGGGAGCCAGAGAATAGATAGAATGTGATGGTTTGTATATGGTTGGTCCAGGGAGTGACACTATTAGGAGGTGTGGCCTTGGAGTAGGTGTATCACTTTGGGCATGGTCTTAAGATCCTCACTGTAGCTGCCTGGAAGTCAGTCTTCCACTAGAAGCCTTCAGATGAAGATGTAACTCTTAGCTCTGTCTGTACCATGCCTGCCTGGAGGATATTATGTTCTTGTCTCAATGATAATGAACTTACTATCTGAACATGTAAGCCAGGCTCAATTAAATGTTGTCCTTAGAAGAGTTGCCTTGGTCATGGTGTCTCTTCACATCAGTAAAACCCTACGACAGGAACAACAGTTGAAATGTAAATAAATTAAATAACCAATAAAAAACTGAAAAAAAGAGAGAAAAAAGAGAGAAAATGTGGAAATTTGGATGGGAGTGGGGAGACATGTGAATGAGAGGAGTTGAGGAAGGGAAAACTATAATCAGGACATATTTTATGAAAAATATTTTAAATAAAAAACTAAAAATGTAAATAATCAGGTAAATTTAAAGTAAAAGTACTTTGAGATTCATCCAGCCCCAGTCAGAATGGCCAAGTGTCTTTGTGGGAGTATGTCCCTACGAATGTGCAAGTGCCTAGGGAGGCTAAAAGAAAGTGTTGGGTCTCTTGGGACAGGAATTAATTTTACTTACAAGCTTTTTAGTGTGGTTGCTGAAATCTAAACTCCTGTCCTCACAATTGAGCAGCAAACATTTTAAAATGCTAATCAAATCAATCCAGATCCTGAGTTTTATATATTTTTAAAATTTAAATATGCTTCTTTAAGTTCTTTTTTCAACTTAATATTTTTGAGAACTTCATAAATAAGTACTGTATTTACATCAATTTCTCTACCATCTTCACTTTCATGTGCCTTTAGTTAATATCTCTAAATATACAACCTCTTCTTTAATTATTTAATGTGTGTGTGTTTTACACACACACATACACACAGAGACAACACACACATGTATGCATGCATGTCTGCTTGAGATTGTATAATCTATCGGGGAATATATCCACGGAAAATACTGATTCTCCTTCTCTTCAGCAAGAGTCCAGAAAGATTTTTTTTAAAGAAAAGATTGTTATTAATGAACCAAAACCAGGGTGTAGGAAATATTCAAAGCATGTTCAAATTCCATAGTTTTAGATAATGTGAACACAATTTCAACCTTTTCTGGGATTGGTGATGTTTTAATTTGGAAACTTAAAGTAGAAATCTGGAGTATTATCTTTGTAGTCATCAACAAATCCTGGCTCACAATATGACTTAGACATTCTTTTTTTTTTTTTTTTTGTCTAATTAGATATTCTTTTCTTTCTGAAAAGTGTGGCATTTTCATGAAACTCATTATTCAGTGTCACATTCTATTTCAAAATTGAATAAAATCTAATAAGAGCTCACTTCTTGCAACAAGTCCTATGTGTCACACAGTCTATGCTAGGTGTTGAGATACATGCTTAGGATCTGTAAATAAGCGGCATTTATAATACATGTGAACTAGTCCTGCTCACTATACAGGAAGAGACTTTTAGTGGGCATCTAGCAAACATGTTCTCTTGGCAATAGGAAGGATTCTCCAAAGGAAACGGTCCCCGAACCCCTTCATTATACCACTTTATATCCTACTTGAGTTGGCTATTTGATGGCAATAGTTCTCAGCAATGAGAGGAAGCTGGAGGACGAAGCTCAAAGTGCTGATATGAATCAGAAGAATGGAAAATGAAACAAAGTATACCTAAATGGACAGGTTATTTCTCTAAACAGAAAATGTCAACAAATAAATGCAGGTCCTCTTACCAGACAGACAGACAGACATGATAATGACATATACAATGAAAAGAAAAATTAACAGCCAAAAGGGACTATGGAGCACAGGGAGAAGAAGGTAGTTTGAGGTTGAGCCTTTGTGAACATCCTTGAGATGCTCACATAACAATACTGCAAAGCTCTAGAACTTCATGGGCAAGCATTTTGTGTTCTTTCCTTTTAAAAAACTGTTAATGTTAAAAAAAACTGTTTCTATTATTTATATTCCTAAAAATCTTGCCTGGAAGATGTATGCCATGGATGATCTTTGTTAGGCCATCTACTCATGCCTTCTTGGAAAAGGATAGATGCTTCCACTGGATTTACAACTGAAGAGCTTCTAGCAGAGTAACTAGCAGTCAAAAAACAGGCCAACTGAAACGGGTGGGAGGTGTTAAAGGAACAGGGACTAGAATCCAGAGCCACTCACAGGGAAGGGAAGGATGAGGAACTTCAGGTAACTGGTATTTTAGGGAGAGGGTAATATGAAGGAAGAAGTCCAAAGATTTTATATTACCTATCAGTTCAGATTCCTCCAAGACTTTCTCCATCCTCAGTACAAGCCAAAATCCTTAATGTGACCCCAAGATTTTGTGGTCTGTACCACATAGCTGTTCTGGCATTACCTCTTGGTATTTTTCCCTCAGTGTCTCTGCTGCAGGGCCAGGGACTTCATTTCTGTTCTTCATAGATCCTTAGCCTGATATTGCTTATCTTGTATTGTTCCACTGAAGCAGAACAGTTCCATTCTTTCACAAATAGCATGAATTTTTGCCTCTTGTTTTCTTTAGGGTTTTGTTGATGTATCACCTTCTCAGTGATGTCAGCATGATTATATATGATAACAAACTAAAACTACCTCCTTCCTGTGGATCATAGACCCATGAGTCTGTTTTTTCCTTTCTCTTGTATATGTCACTGGGTGTTTGTCTGATGTGTAGGCTACACTCACACCAGTGAGGCTCTACAGCCAACATGAGTCTATCTACTCTGCTTCTTCTAAAAATCGTCCCTTTTGTGCTTTGGATTGGGCCATGCACATGTTCTTCATCTCCCACAGACAAAAACTATTTGCAAGTAACTGGGGGTGAAGGGTAGGCCAGGAAAATGAATTATTCAAGGTCGTAAAAGTTTTGGACTTTTTTCCCTAATGGATACTTATTTTCACAACTCATTGTTCCTCGGGGAATTCCTTAGGGGGAAAGAACTGACAGGAGATGACTCGTGTGAAGAAGCTAATGTATGAACTGCAGTGTGATCTTTGGAACTGGAATAGGCAACTTGAATATTTGTTAGCACTGTTGTTTTAACAGATTAACGGTATTTGCTTTTTTCATTTATAAAGTGTAGATAATTGTACCTAAGCATTATAAATGTTATGAGGATTCACTGAAATAACAAACCTACTAGCCGAATGCTGTAGATTCGTAGTACATCCTAACAAACAGACATGGGTCTCCTTCCTACCCTAAACTACTGCCAACCTGCTGGTAGCTTACCAATAATGCTACCAAATGATTTCACACTGACATTCCTGGCCAAGCATTCTTCTAACTCTATAAATGAATCAGAGCAGTCAATGATAATGTCGATTTCTGTGCTGAGGGATTGATTACAGCTGAAGGGAAGGCCAGAGTGTTGGGAATCCATTCAAACAACCTTAACAACAGACATTTACAGTATGTGTTTACCTAGGTTTTTTAAAAATCCTTTTCTCTAGTGTTTGATTTATTCTTGTGTTTACTTGTTTATCATGACCTAGATGCAACTGACTAGTGGTGTGTGTGTGTGTGTGTGTGTGTGTGTGTGTGTGTGTGTGTATAGTCTGTGTCTGAGTGTACTCAATATGCCCTAAGTATGTAGTAGGCCATACCATCCAACTTCATGTGTGTGTGTGTGTGTGTTCTATGATGGCTGTACGTCACAAACAAAATCACCTAATGATGCATTTATCAGAAAATATCCATCACTAAATGATACATGATCTATCATTAAATGCTCCATGATGATACATGTAATGCATGCATTCCAGCTGTAGGGATTAAAGAGAGGCTAGCCAATGTAGTTTTAAGAGGAGGATTTCTGCCATGATCTGTGCGTTGGCTTGTTTTATGTCAGATTGAAACAAGCTGAAGTCATAGGTGAGGAGAACCTCAGTGGAGAAAATGCTTTTATAATACCTGGTAGGGCAGGCCTTTAGGGCATTTTCTTAATTAGTGATTGCTTGGGGAAGACCTAGCCCCATTGTGGGTGGTGCCACCCCTGAGTTGGAGGTCCTGAGTTCAATGAGAAAGCCAACTAAACAAGCCATGAGGGGCAAACCACTAAGCAGAAATCCACTATGACCTCTGTATCAGTCCCTGCCTACAGGTTCCTGCCAAGTTTGAATTTCTGCCTTGGCATTTCTCAATCTACTCTTGTCTTAGGGTTTCTATTGCTGTGATGAAGCATCTGTAACCAAAGCAACCTGGGAGTCAGGGAGGATTTATTTGGCTTGCACTGCCAGAGCACTATTCATTACCCAGGAAAATCAGGGCAGGAAGATCTTAAGAATAGCTCTTATGAAAGAATTTTCTCAACTGAGTCTCTCCCTTTTCAGATGACTTTAGCTTGTGTCAAGTTGACATAAAACCATATAACACACCTGTGAATTCAGATATTAAATCCAAATAAACCCTTTTCTCCCCAGTATTCTCCTGCTCAAGATGTTTCACCATAGAAGTAATAACCCTAACCAAGATACTCTGTTGTTCTCACATTTGTCACTAAGATACCTACCTGTCAAGGCACTTGAGACTTTAAATCCAGCTTTCAAGCCACAGTATTTTGTAGTGAGGTAGGTATGTGTGTTTTAAAATTAATCCTTATGTTTTATAAATTCTCCTATTTAGTCTTCATGGCAGACAATGCCTACTGGCATGGTAAGCCAGAGGAGTCCCAGGATGCTGCCAGTGTAATATAGCATAATGTTTCTATAGTATGCTTTCTTTTAAATTACTAGGAATCTCTTTTAAAATAAGATTATACTATATAAACACCTTTCTATGATTGACAATAGTGTGTGTGTGTGTGTATTACGATAATAGTAACAAATGTAATGATTGGCTATGATGAGGCAATAAGGATTTTCAGTTCCATTTTCATGTTATGAGATTACAACTCTATATGCCATTTGTCATTGATGGACATAAAGATATGCAACACCTTCTCTTCTGCTCCATAAATCTATGTGAGTATATTAGATTGATGCTGGGTCCTTCAGACCTTAGATTTCTTATGTTTAGGACACTATTCCAAAGCAACTACATTCTATTAATGTAACTGAGTAACCTGCGAACACTGACCTTTCCATGTAAGGAAATGAAGTCAATAAATGATGCTATTCCTTCTTCCCAAATCCACTCTTTAGAGTCCAAGGCAATGTGACCTTCAAGGCTGCTGATGTGGAACTCATTCTGTTTTTGGTTTTTTTGTTTTGTTTTGTTTTGTTTTTTGCTTTCTTTCAAGCAGAAAATCTGAAGCTACCATACACATATGCAGATGGAGTTAGAGAGAAAACTGTTTCAACACAATTGGAGAACCTTACTTAGTACATTTTTTCCCTAAGACTGAAGCTTACAAATGGAAACTCAGATGTCTTTCAATGGACCAAGCAGTCAAATTCAAGGTCTCCTTGGCCTGCTCTAAAACAGAGGGCCCATTGTAACAAGACAGATCCAGATCAAGGTCAGGACCTAAGTTTCTACTTGTAATTAATTTTCTTCAAGTTTCTATATCACTCTCTTCCTCTGTTTCATACACTGTGTTACCAGAAGAATCCCACAAGAATATGACAAAGAGTAGCCAGTGTTCCATATTTTCTTTGACCCTGACACAGTTGGTTTGCCTTTCTCTATCTCCTTTTATTTTTTTCTTTTTCTCTTTTTCTTCCTCTTTGTTCAAATAGAAGCATTTCCTCTCAAGCAGTGTCTCTGCTACTGTTGTGGTTAGTCTCCCGTCTTGCCTTGGAATGTATTTTGAAATGCCAGACAGGATGACTCAGAGAGGACTGGGGGAGGGTGAAGTCTGCAAGCCTCTTGCTCTCACACAGTGTGTGAAATACAATACTATGAAGAAGATCTCATTTTGCCAAAGTAACCAGAAAAATGTGCACATAATATTTTCCACAATCAAACACAATACCATAAGGACATATAAATGATGAATATGAGCACAAACGTGTCCACAATGGCTTCATTTGTTGAAGAAATAAGGATGTGGGGTGCCAAAGTTTGGCTAGAAGTTCTGCATATTTAGACATTGGAGGGGAAGAAGAAGTGAACTTGCTGTAAGGAATGAAGCTAAATGAGAAAAGACGCACTTAAGAGGCCTGTGCTTTTCATTAGTGAAAAAAAAAAAAAGGCTCTTGAGTTCTGTCAATATAATTCTGAACATATCACTGAGTATTTGAGTTCATGCCATTCTTTCCACTCCAGCCTAGAAACTCAGTACTTTGAGAAACCCCTTGATCTCAGCCTCTACTTCTAAAGCTTCAGGAGCAACAGTTCCAGCCAGGGTGGAGACACAAAGGGGAGCAGGGGAAGGGAGAGGCAAAAGTGCTTAGGGTGGAGGGATGAGTGAAGACAGATGAAAAAATGAAGAACCAGAGTTTTCATACACAAATCTTGTTTGTGCAATTCTTTTCAATGAGCAGAAAAAATTACTTTCTTTACAACTAGGTGAAGGGAAACTCTTATTTAATAACTGATTTATGTGATATTTAATTCATATGTTTATATTTTTAATATTTTATTAAGATATTTTAATGTCAGAATTCCACAATTTAATTTCCTTTTCTAATCACTACTAAGGTTATTTTGGGGGATAAGAACAGAATATATTTGAATTATGAATCATATACCTTGACTACTGTGATGATTGAAGCTTTCTCAACGTCACTTTCTTATTGAAGAGCTTAAGTATTCTGCATAAGCTGAAATCAGGATGTGAAGACTTTAAAGTTAAGTCCTTTAGAGGAGCAAAAGGCTACAGGATATCCTGATGTCTTTCCAGGGATGGTCAAAATAATGACCATCCCTGGAATGGCAGGAAGAAGTTAACAACCCTATTACATCCTATTTTAGGATGGAGCCCTTGGTTTAATAGTCAACACAATTAGGAATTTGGAGTATATGATGATTTTTAAGATAATTTTTCCTTTGAAATCCCACTGTTTAGAGACAGTGTTGAGGCATACCCTTGCTTTCTCTGCTCTTCTGCACTGAGGATGAAGGTTTGATCCAGTGTTTGAAACTCACTTTCTTGGGTGGGTTGACTTGTTATTTAATTGGATGTGTATTCATGAAATTATATCAAATCCTTCATGGTAAGACTTGACAGATAGAAATACTAACCAATCAACCAACCAACCAACAAACAAACACTTTGTCAGAAGCCTTTCTCTTGACTAGAAATAAGAGATCATGTCTAGTTATTTGCTTCATGAGTCCTAGCAGAATTAGAAAATTACTTGAAGGATGGCCATGGAATCTCTGTTTCAAGAAAGAAACAACATACTGGCTACAGGGGAATATCTTATCACTGGATCATTTGTGACCAGTCTTTCCGGATCATATTGCTCAGTGTATGGATCCCAAAAGACAAGAAAAGCCCCTGCCAAAAGCCATATCAGACTGCTCTGACTATAAAACATTTCTCTTTTCAGAACACTTAGAGGGTCAAAGTGACCAGACAGGACTGAGCACACATTTTCTAGCGATAGCCTCATGTTCCAGTGCCTCCATTTCTTATTCAAACATGAAGAATTTGGCAAACTACATACATAAGTACGTATGTAGTTTGACAAACTCCACTCACTAATTAATAAAAAAAATATTGTAACACCCAAGCACAGGCTTTTGTAAAATTTAAAAATAAACTATGCCAGGTAGTTCTGAGTACTTGTATGAAATTTAGACTTCAACAGAAATGCAATGTATAAAGCTATATATTAAGCTCAACAATACATTCAGGAAGCTATAACCCTTAACTTGTTTCATTGATGCCCTTTCCAATAGCTTCAGATCAGAAGAGTTATCTGAAAGAGGAAAACAGTGGATTTATTGGGAAATGTGTGAATTGAATAGGAATCTCGTGGGCTAGACCTGAGGCTAAATTCTGGCTCACTGTCTTTATGAGTAACATTTAAATTTGCACTTCTCTAGTCACTCACATAATTAATGATAATAACAACTTTTCATAGGACTGAGACAGAAGCAGTATGGATATTGTCTGTGGTGGACCTTGACACATAATAAATGATACGTAACTTCAAAATCTGGCTGTATGATTAATCAAAGAGACTGAGGAGGAGTCACCAACTTTTCCTATAAAGAACAAGACTATAAATATTTTAAATTTGTCAGATCATTTTATTCCTGTGGTAACTATGCAATTTTACTCTTGTAGGAAGGATGTAACCATAAATAATAAGTGAATGAATGTGGGCATCTATATTCCAATAAATTTTATTTACAAACACAGAGTAATAATAGGAAATAAACAAGCATGACAGTTTGTCCAACCCTAGTGTAAAGCATCCTGTCATTTCGTAAAAAAAAAATATCATAGCAAAATTACATATTTAACAGCATTTTAATTAATTATATGCAAAGTTCTAAGTTGATGTTAAATTTGCCTCCTGGAGTAATTTCAGAAACATTCAGTTTAGTTAGTAAATTGTGACTTCAAAATTTCTTTTATGGAGAATTTATTCTTCATGTTAATGACGTTCACCACTCTACTGTTTAGTCTGATGATCATGGTGGATGACTAAGTAGAAGTAGAATCAGCCAATGCTCAAAGCACATTTGATAAACACCAGGAGAATCTGGGGTTCAGAAGATCAGTTTACACGCATTTCACAACAAGCTGAGAACCCAGTGGCAAAGATCACACAAACTTTCCAGTTCAGTGACTCTGAAGAGACAAAACCTTTCTGGCTATGTATCATTTGTCAGGGTCTGCCTTAGTTAGCAAGATCATATCAGCTATTTCACGATACACCATGTTTTAGTACAATGATGTAGTTTTATGCAATATTTAACTTCTTTAATATTCATTTAATCCTCATTTTTATGAGGAGCTTTGGTGTTATCTAGTTCTATGATGTCATCAGACTGATGCTGCTCAAATTATGAAGAAACAAAGCTCTGTCAAAAAAGGTACATATAAACACAAATCATAGCTAGCTAGCTGACTTAACATAAGTAAATAAAGTAGAAACAGTAATGACTAGCAAGTCATTGCCTAGGAAGGTGAATGTTACTAAAAGTTAGAAGGATAGCAAGAGTTTTAGTTAGGGTCAATATCACTGTGATGAAACACCATGACCAAAGCAACTTGGGGAATAAAGGGTATATTTGACTTATACGTACATATCATTGTTCATCATTGAAAGAAGTTAGAACAGGAACTAAACAGAGCAGGAACCTGGAAGCAGGAGCTTATGCCAAGGCTGTGCTGTTTACTCTCTTACTCTTCATGGCTTGCTCAACCTGCTTTCTTATACCTGCCCAGGGAATTACATCATAATGGTCAGGGCTCTCTCCCATCAATCACTAATTAAGAACACACCTTACAGGCTTGCCTACAATTGAGGCTCCCTTGTCTCTGATGACTTTAACTTGTGCCAATCTGGCATAAAAAGAGCTAGCACATGGGTCTTTTCACCACATTCAAAAATAATAACTGAGGGCTAGACACGCAGCTAAGCAGGAAAAACTGTATATGATATTGAAGGAATCAGAATTCAGTTCCAGGAGCCATGTCAGGCAGTTGCAACCCCTGTATCTTCAGCTCTTCAGCTCTTCTGTCCTCCCAGACCACCAGCACTAAACAATGGCAAACCAAACTACATACATGTACACATAATTAAAATACATATACAAACAAAAGAATGAAACTATAAATGTATAAGGTAATGATCATATTAAATATGTATTGAACCATTGTGTTACTTCACTATATTTGTAATTTATTCTTCTATATGTCAACTAAAATAAAGTCAATTTAAATTAAAACAACATATGCATT